>NC_141995.1:2144584-2407084 GCF_049901715.1 Pseudonaja textilis
CATACAAACTGTAACTAAAAATCCACACAACTTCCTTCTAGCCCTGATGCTGTTCCCTAGTTGGGTCATGAAACGTCTGCAAGAAAACCACCCAGCTCAGAGAGCCCCAAGGACCCCACAATCATTTTCCTCTTCCTCCTCTTCCTCCTCCTCCTTCCTCCTCCTCCTCCTCCTCCTCCTCCACAAGCCCCACTCCCTTCTAGCCCTGATGATGTTCCCTAGTTGGGTCATGAAACGTCTGCAAGGAAACCACCCAGCTCAGAGAGCACCCAAGGACCCCACAATCATTTTCCTCTTCCTCCTCTTCCTCCTCTTCCTCCTCCTCCTCCTCCTCCACAAGCCCCACTCCCTTCTAGCCCTGATGATGTTCCCTAGTTGGGTCATGAAACGTCTGCAAGGAAACCACCCAGCTCAGAGAGCACCAAAGGACCCCACAATCATTTTCCTCTTCCTCCTCTTCCTCTTCTTCCTCCTCCTCCTCCTCCTCCTCCACAAGCCCCCCTCCCTTCTAGCCCTGATGATGTTCCCTAGTTGGGTCATGAAACGTCTGCAAGGAAACCACCCAGCTCAGAGAGCCCCAAAGGACCCCACGGTTCAACCCTGAGCCCCCACTCTTCTGTACCTCATTCAGCGCGCACATCCGGGCGATGGAGCCAATGTTGTTGGTGATGGTGATCAAGGCCGCCCGGGCCAGGTCCTCCTTACTGGCGGCATCTCGCTTCTCTTTGCTCATCATGTTTCCAAAGCTGAGAGGGAAGAAGAAGGGGACACAAGGCAGCTTTTAAAGGACTGAGCCCCACCATGTCCAACGCGCGCAGAGAGCCAGACCGCCAGAGCCAGAGGAGAACCCCAGGCAAAGCTTTTGAAAGACTCGTTCATCAGAAGAAGCGGATCCAGCCAGGACGACGGCTAGAGCAGTGCGAGAACTGTGCTACTACACCTCCCTCCGCTCAAAATCAATCCAAAACGGGGACCTCCAACCTTGGCAACTTTAAGACTTGTTGTGATGACCCAGGGTGGGATATAAAATAAGCACAGTCACAAAAACAGCTGAAGCCCCTTTCATTCCTTCACTTTGGCTTCAAAGCTCCACATATCCTTGACTGAGACAAAAAAAACTCCCCCACAAACAGTTACAAGAAGGAGGAAACGCCGTTTAAACTAAAAATGCCTCTAATTTATAAAGAGCAAAAACAACACAAACCACACTGAAGCAATTACGGGAACCAGGCAAGATAAGGGCTTGAAGACGTCCACAGATATCGGAACACACACTGGGAAGGAGGCCAAACTCAGAGAGGAATGGACAAGACTAGAGATATTTCCACGTTTTGTTTCCAGCACTGGCCCATACGCATGTCCGCCCTTTGAAACAGTCCTCCCAGCTGCAGCCCATGAAGGGGATCAAGGCCCTTTCCTCCCCCATAGACCATGCCATTCATGTTTTTCCCTTATCCTCTCCTCCCTGCGTGCCCTAGGATGAAGAGGGGATGGGCCTGGGTCTTCCTCTGACTGCCCAGCCGGCCTCTGCCCTTCCCCAGCCTCCCCCACCACCTCTGGAGCCACATTTCCACTCCCTGTCCGCTGTTCCTCCTCTCCCTCGGAGAGTCTCCAAGACTTGTGGACTTCAACTCCCAGAATTCTCCAGCCAGCTTTCCTTGGGGAGGATTGCAGAGTTAGCTCTTCCCTGCATGCATTATTTTTCCCTGTACAAATATACTTTATTATATATTAAAATATATATTGTAATAAATTAGATTTGTTAATATTATACAGCAGAGGACTCCAAACTTGGACACTTTAAGACTCGTGGACTGGAGAATTCTGGGAGTTGAAGCCCACAAGTCTTAAAGTGGCCAAGGTTGGAGACCCCTGATCTAAAACCTTCGCTGCAAAGATTTCTGGGTAAAATGGCGGCACCACCACCAACAAACCCCAAAATTCAGGGGGAAAAAATATTAAAAAAAAATATAAGACTCTTCCTAACCTGAATTTGAGAAACAGAAAAAGGTCAGAGCTGAAGCCTGCAAAAAGGAAATGTCAGCAAGAGTCGAGACATATTTTTGTATACAGCTAGGCCTTGGACTTACAACCTTTCATTTTGTGACCGTTTGAAGTAACAACAGATCCTGTTAAATGTCTGTGGAGATTTTCAGTCCTCCAGGTCCTGGTTGTCCCAGAGGTGCTTTTTCAAGAGGCAACTGGACTTTCCGGCTTTTCTCTGAAGACGTTTCGCTTCTCATCCAAGAAGCTTCTTAGCTCCGACTGGATGGTGAGGAATGGAAGGATTTATTCTCTTTGCAGACCGCTGGTCATTTGCATCCTTTGAGAGGGTCGTTGAGGCTGCTTGGAGGTTTGTCTATGTCCTCGGTTGTCCCAGAGGTGCTTTATCCAGGAGGCAACTGGACTTTTGGGTTTTACTTTTGAAGACATTTCACTTCTCATCCAAGAAGCTTCTTCAGCTCTGACTGGATGGAACAGAAGGATTTATATTCCTTGCAGACAAAGCTGGTCATTTGCATCCTTTTAGTGGGTCGTTGAGGCCGCTTGGAGGTTTCTCTGTGTCCTCGTGGTCACCCGAGTTGTGCAAATGGGTGAGGAGCTTTCTTGGAACTATCGAAAGCACCATGTTGTGGAGCTGTTGGACACGGCCGTAGGCCCATTGGGGACGAGCCTGTGTTGCATCTGCGGACAGCTGGTCGTTTGCATCCTTTTAGAAGGCTGTTGAGGCCACTTGGAGGTTTGCCTGTGTCCTCAGGGTCACCTTCTTGGACCTGCTGAAAGGACGGTGTTGTGGAGCTGTGCTTGCTGCAGGACGTTTTTCTCTGCCTCGCGTCTCTTCCCTGGTGAACAACAGCCGTTGGGAGAGGAGTCTCTGTTGTGTCGGCATCTCACACCGAAGCGCCAACGGTTCCTCCAGTCTGCCATTTTTCTGGAAATCCACACATAGGCGTAGCTAAGTGTCTACTACTCAGGTGACTGAGGACACAGATAAACTTCCAAGCGGCCTCCACGACCCTCTAAAAGGATGCAAATGACCAGCTGTGTCTGCCAGGAGTAGAAATCCTTCCATTCTCCCACCATCCAGTCAGAGCTGAAGAAGCTTCTGGGATGAGAAACGAAACGTCTTCAAAGAAAAAAAAAACCCAGAAAGTCTAGGTGCCCCTTGGGAAAAAAAACCCAACTTTGGGTCTCTATGCCAGCAATCCCCATTTTTTGGCACCAGGGTTCAATTTCAAAGACCATTTTTCCACAGGGGTGTGTGTGTGTGTGTGTGTGTGTGTGTGTGTGTGTGTGTGTGTTTAACCTAGGTCCCATTCATGTGTAGATGAAGCTTCAATTGTTCACCCACCGCTCACTTCCAGCTCTGCGGCCTGGTTCCTAACCAGCTCCAGACTGGTACCAGTCTACGGCCCAGGGGTTCTCGGACACCCAATGTGGGTTTTACTAAGCCGCCAACCCAACGCTGACTTGTGGGGACGCTAGCCTAACCACCGACAAAGCTGGGCGTCCGGGTTTTGTGCTACACTCTCCCCTGAGAGCACGTCCGGGGAGGGGGGTGTTCTTACCTGGATGCGATGGTCCAACCGGGCAGCCCAAAGCGCTCGTAGTCCCCTCCGTAAATATCCCGCACGAGTTTGTCCACTTTGGTGCTGTCTCCGTGGGATGCCATTTCGAGGGCCTCTTCGAAGGTGGAGCAGCCGGTCAGGAGGCAGCAGAGGCCGAAAAAGGTGCCTCCTCCAAGGCTGGCAAAGAAGACAGGGTGTCAGGGGACAGCTGGGGTCCGGGGAAGAGCAGAAGAAGGAGAAACTGATGCCTTCAGCCCGCTTAGTCCTCGTTCGCTCATTTTGGATACCCCGCTAGCCGGCGTGCGTCTGCCAAGTCGGCTCTGCTTGGGGTTATGTCCATGGGAACAAACTGTTCTTGCAATTTCATCTCCAAACGAGGCCAGGAAATCATTCTAGACTCTTTAACCATTTCCATTTTTTAAATGCCCGTTTTCTGGGAAGTCAAGTTCCCATTACGGAAGAGATGGCTGATTCCTATGGGCACTCTTGATTGACAGGCCGCCTTGATTACATTTTGACAATTAAGCCAAAGCAGCAAGCGCACGCAAATGCTGCTTCCTCCTCCTCCTCCAATTTTCCCCACAACACAATCCTGTGAGGTCTGTCGGGCTGAGAGAGAGTGGCTCAAAGTCACCCAGCTGACCTTCATGCCTAAGGCGGGACTAGAACTCCCCGTCTCCTGGTGATTGGCCCAAAGTCACCCAGTTGGCTTTCATGTCAAAGGCGGGACTAGAACTCACCCTCTCCTGGTGATTGGCCCAAAGTCACCCAGCTGACCTTCATGCCTAAGGCAGGACTAGAACTCACCGTCCCCTGGTGATTGGCCTAAAGTCACCCAGCTGTCTTTCACACCTGAGGAGGAACTAGAACTCATACTACTGATTGGCCCAAAGTCACCCAGCCAGCTTTCATGCCTAAGGAGAACTAGAACTCACCGTCTCCTGGTGATTGGCCCAAAGTCACCCAGCTGGCTTTCATGCCTAAGGCAGGACTAGAACTCCCCATCACCCGGTGATTGGCCCAAAGTCACCTAGCTGGCTTTCATGCCTAAGGAGAACTAGAACTCCCCGTCACCTGGTGATTGGCCTAAAGTCACCCAGCTGGCTTTCATGCCTAAGGAGAACTAGAACTCACCGTCTCCTGGTGATTGGCCCAAAGTCACCCAGCTTTCATGCCTAAGGCAGAACTAGAACTCACCATCTCCTGGTGATTGGCCCAAAGTCATGCAGCTGGCTTTCGTGCTTAAGGTAAAACTAGAACTCACAAGTCTCCTGATGTACCAGCCATCATTCGTGCCTAAGGTGGGACTAGAACTCATTCTCTTCTAGAGATTGGCCTAAAGTTACCCAGCCAGCTTTCATGCCTGAGGTGGCACTAGACCTGGCTGCCATCTGCCTTTAAGCCTGGTGCCTTAACCACGAGGCCAAACTGACTACCAATTTATCAAGCCATCCCCGTCTGCACCCAAATCAGTGCACTTCCATTAAGCTACTGAAGGTTCTGCGCCCGGCATCAAACCTTCAGGGACACCCCTAGATGATCCAAGCTGAAAAGCCCGCTGGACTGAGCCTCACCTGGTACCTGTCACCCGCTTGTAATTGTCTTCGGAATAGACGGCCAGGATGCTGACCCCGGAGCCGATGTTCACCAGAAGGAGCGGGTAGGGATTCTCCAAGTTGAAAGGGACCTTCTGGCATTTCTCGGGATCCGTGGGGTTCTCAAAATAGTAGCACTCCGAGTGTCCGTTGAACCCCACCGAATCGATGTAGAGAACTCCCTTGATGAGGCAGTCGAGCTCGTCCATCTTACGCAGCTGAAGGTCCCCCACCTGTTTGGAGAGACAAGCTTTGAAGAGAGCCAGAGGGAAAGCTGGGGGGGATCTTTCTCTAATAAACAGATAGAACAGAATGTCAGAGTTAGAAGGGACCTTGGAGGTCTTCTAGTCCAACCCCCTGGCTCAAGGAGGAGATCCTATACCTGTGATGGCGAACCTGTGGCACGCAGAGCCATTTGTGCAGGCAAACTTACCTCACTGCGCATGCGCGCGCCTCACAGCTGATTTTCGGCCTCCCAGAGGCTTGAGGGAGGCTCCTGCAGGCTTTTCAGGCTGAAAACTAGGCCCATTTCATCACTTCCTGTTTTTCTGGACATACCGGAAGGGACGACACGGGCCTCGTTTTCAACCTGCAGAAGCCTCCCTCAAGCCTTTGGGAGGCCGAAAAAGGTCTCAAACCGGCTGAAAATCAGCTGTGAGGCGCAGTGCAGGTAAGGGGGCGGTGGAGGTGGGGAGTGGGGGATTGCGCACGCATGCGTAGGGGGTGTGGGGCGGGCGCTCATTGCCTTCTGGGTGCTGGGACGCAAGCGTGGGTATGCAAGCACACGCACAATTTTTAGCACCGGAGCCCAAAAAGGTTAGCCACCACTGCCCTGTACCATTTCAGAACAGGTGGATGTTCAATCTCTTCTTTAAAAACTTCCAGTGTTAGAGCACCCACAACTTCTGGTGGCAGGCTGTTCCCCTGGTTAATTGTCTGACTGTCAGGAAATTCCTCCTTAGTTCTAAGTTGCTTCTCTCCTGGATGAGTTTCCACCCGTTGCTTCTTGTCCTGCCTTCTGGGGCTTTGGAGAATAGCTTGACTTCCTCTTCTTTTGGGGCAGCCCGAGAGATCGGAAGACTCCTATCATGTCACTCCTAGATCTACCGGACGGATTCCAATCCTACAAATGCTCCAGTTCTACCAGCTTAGATAATAGTATCCCACTATTATCTCAGCTGATGGAAACTGTTATCATTCGTCTCTTTTCATTCGGTCATTCTGAACTACAGAGGCTGCTGATTCTGATCCGGTCTGCGGACAAATGTTTTTTTTATTGCCATCTGACGGAGCAAGGGAATACACACACAACCACATTAAATCTGTGCCTTCCAAGTCAGCAGAAGAGCCGAATCAAACGGAGGAGCTGCGTTCGAACCCCTGTGCGGTGTGTGCACTCTAGCTGCACGTATTCAAAAACATGAAGAATGGTTGCAAGGGTTTGGGTCTCCGGTCTAGAGAAGAAGAAAAAAGACTAGGAGGGACAGGATAGCGGTCTTCCAGTATTTGAGGGGCTGCCAGAAAGATGAAAGGGGTCAACTTATTCTCCAAAGCAACCCGAGGCAGGACAAGAAACAACGGACCGGAACTTCATCCAGGAGAGAGGCAACCTGGAACGGAAGGAGAAACTTCCTCACAGAAGGAGGACAATTGCAGGTATCCCATCGCTGGAGGTTTTAAGAAGAGACTGGACAGCCACTGGTCTGCAATGGTATCGGCTCTAGAGACTGGACTAGAAGACCTCTACGGTCCCTGCCCGCTCGATCCTGATTCTGATTCAACCCTCAACAGGTCCCAGACAGAACGGATTTCCGGGGGGAAAAAATGGCAGACTCCAGGAACCATTGGCGCTTCCGTTTGAGATCCAGATACAACACAGACTCGTCCCCGATAGCCTACGGCTGCGTCCAACAGTGAAGGGACACAGGACGGAAAACAACACGCAGAAAGCACAGCTCCACAACACACACACTCCTTTCAACAGTCCCAAGAAAGCCCCCCCACCCCTTTGCACGACTCAGGTGACCCCGAGGACACAGATAAGCCTCCAAGCGGCCTCAAGGGACTCTCTTCAAAGGATGCAAATGACCAGCGGTCTGCAAGGAGTAGAAATCCTTCCCTTCTGCCACCATTCAGTCAGAGCGGAAGAAGCTTCTGGGATGAGAAGTGAAATGTCTTCAAAAGAAAAACCAAAAAGTCCAGTTGCCTCCTGGAAAAAGCACCTCTGGGACAACCGAGGACACAGAGAAACCTCCAAGCGGCCTCAAGGGACTCTCTTCAAAGGATGCAAATGACCAGCGGCCTGCAAGGAATATAAATCCTTTCCTTCCTCCACCATTCAGTCAGAGCTGAAGAAGCTTCTGGGATGAGAAGCGAAACATCTTCAAAAGAAAAACCAAAAAGCCCAGTTGCCTCTTGAAAAAGCACCTTTGGGACAACCAGGACCTGGAGGGCTGAGAATCTCCAGAGGCAAATCCTGAAGAGGCATTATTTTTTTTTTAAAAAAGTGGGAAAATGGCAAAGAGGAAGTTTGGGGAAAATAAAGGTCCCTGATCCAATACTCGACCCTTCAAAGGATTTGGTGCTCCTTGATTCAAACTCAGCGCAGATTAGACGGAGAGGTTTTGTTGGGGGAAAAAATGTTGATTTCTATCCCACTCAAGTAACTCGAGGTGGAGAACATCTCCAACGCTCCTTCCTCCTCTTATTTTTCCCCACAACAACAACCTTGTGAGTTAGGTCAGGCTGAGAGAGAGGGAGAGAGAGAGAGAGAGAGAGAGGGAGAGGGAGAGAGAGGAGGGAGAGGAGAGAGGAGAGAGAGAGAGGGAGAGAGAGAGAGGGAGAGGGAGAGGAGGGAGAGAGGGAGAGAGGGAGAGAGAGAGAGGAGAGAGAGGGAGAGAGAGAGAGGGAGAGAGGGAGAGAGAGGGAGGGAGAGGGAGGGAGAGAGGGAGAGAGAGAGAGAGAGAGGGAGAGAGAGGGAGAGAAAGAAAGAAACCAGCCCAAAGTCACCCAGCTGGTTTTCATCCTTAAAATGGGACTAGAATTCCCTGCCTCCTGGTTTTTTAGCCTGGTGCCTTAAGGAGAATACACCAATGTTTTGACATCAGGCTGAACCACTATTCCTATCTAAGGAATTACGAGTTGACTTCTCCAGTCTTGTGGCCAGCAGATGTAGGAAGAAGATCTTCAGAGATTCAGAAACCATTTACTGGAAATAAAAACAATGGACCTGTAACATTTGGGCCCACACTGGAAAATTAATCTATGGCTTGAAATATACATTTATTTTGCTTCTTCTTTATGGACTAAACCAGAGGTCTCCAAACTTGGCCACTTGAAGACTTGTGACTTCAACTCCCAGAATCCCTCAGCAGCTGGCTGGGGGATTCTGGGAGTTGAAGTCCACGAGTCTTCAAGTGGCCAAGTTTGGAGACCTCTGGACTAAACTTCCTCTGAGACAACCAGAATTAATCAAAAGTCTCTGGTTACAGTTAGTCCTCAACTAATTGAGCCTCGCTAACTGGGGAGAGTTATTCAAACGATCCCCTTTCTCGCCGCAGTTCTTAACTGAATCACGCCAGTGCATTAAGTTAGCGATACGGTCAGTAAGTGAATCCGGCTTCCCCATTGACCTGGCTGGTCAGAAGGCTGCAACATGGGATTTACGTGACCTCGGGACACAGCGCCGGTCGTTAAGTGTGAACCAGTTGCCAAGGACCTGAATTTTGACCTCCAACGGTCGTTAAGTGTGATAAACTTGTCTCATAAGCCACTTTTTCCCACGCGAATGGGAATGTCCACTAAACGAATGGTTAAAATTTGAGGACTCCCTGTGTTAGGGGTGGAGGGGGGGTTTAACTGGGCTTAAGGAAAGGGCACAGATTTGCAAGGTAATGGCCAGATACCCCAAACCTCCAGTCCAAAAATAACGGCATAAACAGCTACTCCCCAGAAAGATTACGAGGCAGAGTGAAGCCATCAGCCCAGCAGGGCAATAAGACAGTCGAGAGTATTGTCTCCAATTTTCTTGAAGAGGGTAAGCTTGAGGTTTCACAACTAACCCAATATATCTTCTGAAAAGAGGGTGATCCACCCGGATCACAAGGTTACGTGGGTTTGAGGGGATCACAACAGAAGCTATCAGCGAATTACAGCTCCTGTAGTCCTCGGCGTTCCGTCTTAGGCCCAGGACTCTTCAATATCTTCATTTACAACTTAGGTGAGGGAATAGGAGAACTTGCCAAATTTGAAGATGATATTGAGCTGGCAGGAATAGCTAACACCCAAGAAGACAGGCTCAAGATCCAGATGGATCTTGACAGACTAGAACACGGGGCCCTATCTCACAAAATGAAATTCAATGTAGAGAAAAGTCAGTCCTACACTTAGGCAAGAAAAACCCAAAGGAGACCTATGATAGACTGGGTGAAACCAGGCTCAATAGCAGGAACTGGGAGGGGGATCTTGGAGTCTGAGTGGACAACCAGCTAAATAGGAGCCAGCCGTGCGCAGCCGCCGCCAAAAAAGCCAACGCAATCCAAAGTTGCATCCACAGAGGGATACAATCCACATCAAGGGAGGTACTAATAGCAATATTACCTAGACTTTATAGTACTTTGCAGCTCTCGCTCAGCAGTTCACAGAGTCAGCCTCTTTGCCTCCAACAATCTAGGTCCTCATTTGACCCACCTCGGAAGGAGGGAAGGCTGAGTCAACCTTGAGCCTGCTGGGATTCAAACTGCCAAATTGCAGGCTGCAGGAGAAGTAGCTTGCAGTACTGCACTCTAACCACTGCGCCACAGAGGCTCCTAATACTACCCTGTAAAGCCTTAGTAAGGCCACACCTAGAGTCCTGCATCCAGTTTTGGTCACCACACTATAAAAAAAGATGTTGAGACTCTAGAAAAAGTGCAGAGAAGAGCAACCAGGATGATTAAGGGACTGGAGGCTAAAACATACAACGAACAGTTGCAGGAACTGGGCCTGGCTGGTCTAGGGAAGAAGAGAAGGACCAGGGGAGACAGGAGAGCAGCCTTCCAATATTTGGGGAGGGGCTCCCCCAGAAAGGAGGAAGAGGTCAAGCTATTTTCCAAAGCCCCTGAAGGCCAGACAAGGAACAATGGATGGGAACTGAACAAGGAGAGATTCAACCTGGAAATAAGGAGAAACTTTCTGACAACTAGAACCATCAACCCGTGGAACAGAAGTTGTGGGAGCTTCATCCCTGAAGGCTTTCAAGAAGAGCCTGGACTGCCATCGGTCAGATAGGGTGTAGAGGGTCTCCCGCTTGGGCAGGGGGTTGGACTAGATGACCTCCAAGGTCCCTTCCCACTCGGATTATCTGTTATCTGATGTACAACGGTTCGCCCAGCGACCGCCTGAAGTTCCAATGGCACTAAAAAAAACAGGAACTAAGGACCGTTTTTCACGCTTACGACCCTTGCACTATTCCCCGCGGTCACGTGATGAAAATTCAGGCGCTCAGCGAGTGACTTCTACTGACGGCCTTGGCTCAACCCTCATCCTAGCTTATCAATGATGAAAGATTCACTGAAGAACGGGCGGCAAGGAGGGGTCGTAAAAGAGGGCAAAACTCCCTGTCACAAATGCCTGGCTTCTCAAGAGAAATTTTGGGGCTCTGTTGTGGTTGTTAAGTCAAGGACTACTGGTGCAGGTGGTCCTCAGCTTACAACAGTTCATTTAGTGACCGAAGTTACGACGCCACTGAAAAATAAAACAGGACTTAGGAGCGCTTTTCACGCTTACGACCGCTGCAGCCTCCCCTCCTGGTCACAGGATCAAAATTCAGACGCTTGGCAACTGACTCGCACTTACGACCTTTGCTTTGTCCCAAGGCGGACAACGGGGGAAAAAGCCCAGATTCACTTTAACAACCAAGTTGCTAGTGTCAACCAAGGCCTTGGCTTAGTTATTGGAGACCTCCGAAGTTCTTCCGGACCTTCTTTTTTTTGGGGGGGGGGGAAGAAAGGGGGAGCTTTGAGGGGGGTCCCAAAGATGCCAACCTTGCAAAGCCAAATGTCCAATCATAAAATATTTCTATGATCTTTTTAGAGTTGCCAACAGAAAGGGAGCAGTGCCACAG
The DNA here is from genome assembly GCF_049901715.1 of Pseudonaja textilis. NCBI lineage: Eukaryota > Metazoa > Chordata > Lepidosauria > Squamata > Elapidae > Pseudonaja > Pseudonaja textilis. The sequence continues at coordinate 2,155,852 of NC_141995.1, forward strand.
CTTGCAAAACCGAAAGTGCATTCCACACATGTTTTCAGAGATTGTAACCAGGTGACTGAAGTTTCTGCCCAGCAAATCTCTAACTGGAGAGCCTGATTGATGACTCTGGGCTATGGAGGTGTCCCATTGGAGAATATGAATTAGGACACACCCAGGAGGTACAGGGGGTGGGGAAACCAGGGTCAAGGGTGACAATGAATGATGTGTCTCAGAGCCGGCTACACCCAGGCAGTGCCGGACATGTTAACTCCCAATAAATCCTTTGGAAGTTTTGGAAGTTTGGCTCGAGACTCAGGATTTAATCGGGGGGAACTACCGGAATCCTGACACCTAGCTTATCAATAGCAGTGATTCCCTTAGCAAGGAAAGGCCATAAAACAGGGACAAAACTCCCTTAACCAATTTTTTTTTTTTCATCCGTATTAAAATTTTCCATCCGCACAAATCCTGGGGCTCCCTTGTAGGTTGTTAAGTCGAGGACCACTGACGTTAAACACGCACGTTTTTCAGTATCTTTGTTTCTTTCGAAACAAAGGGCCGAACCGGGGCCCGTTTGCCGCTTTTTGGAGGGGGGGGGGTAAGAAGCCAAAAAAATTGCCTACTGTGCGGAAGTCCTGCTCAAATTTATACGCTCCGCCTCCAGTGGCACACAAGGTGGTGTGGAGGCTCGAGAAATGTTTCTCGCTGCCCATCTGGATAAAAGCGGGCATGTCGTGCGTGGGGAAGCGAATAAAGTGCAGATTGCCTTTGCGTCCACACAGCGTCAGGTCTCTGACTCCAGGTGGACGTCGCGAAGGCCGGTGGAGCCGTAGGCCGTGTTGGAGGTCAGGTATTTGCGGATGCTTTTCAGGCTCTCCACTTCCTCCTCCTCCTCCTCCGTGGTGATGTCTTTGGGCTCGAAATAAACCAGCTTCACCAAAGTCCCGCCAATGTCCAAGCCGAACCAAGGGAAAGCTGAAGAAGGAAGGGGAGGGGTGGGAAATAAAATACATGGTGTCAGGATTCCGGCAGTGACCCCCGTTTAAATCACGAGTCTCGAGCCAAACTTCCAAAACTTAAAAAGGATTTATGGAGAGTTAAAAGGTCCGGCATTGCCCGGGTGCAGCCGACTCCGAGGCACATCATTCATTGTCACCTCACCCTTAATCCTGGTTTCCCCCCCTGCACCCCCTGGATGTATCATAATTTATTCTCCAATGGGACACCTCCATTGCTCAGAGTCATCAATCAGGCTCTCCAGTTAGAATTTTGCAAGACAGACACTTCAATCACCTAGTTGCTATCTTTGAAAACATTTATGGAATGCGCTTTCGGTTTGCAAGTTGCCGCACTGCTCTTTCAAACCTCCCCCCCACCACTTCCTCTTTCCGTTGGCAACTCTAAAAAGACCATAGAAATGTTTTTATGAGTGGACCCCTGGATTTAAAACATGGCACCGGGAGGTCCTCGGCCAAATTTCTGTTGCGAAGCGAGGCAGCGGCTAAGGGAGTCTCGCTCCATTTTGTGACCTTTTTGGCCACTGGGGTTGAGTGAATTGCTGCAGTTGTTAGCAATACGGACGTTAAGTGGACCTGGCTTCCCCATGGACTATGCTCGTCAGGAGGTTGCAAAAGGGGATCACGTGACCCCAAAACACTGTCGCCATCATAATAGGAGTCAGTTGCCAAGGGCCTGAATTTTGATCAGATAGAAATGCTTAAAAATTTGATAGAGATAAGAGATAGACGATAGATGATAGATAGATAGATAGATAGATATAGACAGGTAGGTAGGTAGGTAGGTAGATAGGTAAGATAGATGATAGATAAGATAGAGATATAGATGATAGATAAGATAGATAAGATAGATGATAGATGATAGATAGGTAAGATAGATGATAGATAAGATATAGATAGATGATTGATAGATGATAGATAGATAGATAGATAAAGATAGATGATAGATATATGATAGATAGGTAGATAGATAAGATAGATGATAGGTAAGATAGATGATAGATAAGATAGAGATAGATAGATGATAGATAGATAAGATAGATTATAGATAGATAAGATAGATGATTGATAGATAGATAGATAAGATAGATGATTGATAGATAAGATAGATGATTGATAGATAATACATAAGATGATAGGTAGGTAGATAAAAATGACAGATAGCTAGGTAGATAAATGACAGATAGACAGACAGATGAGGTAGGTAGGTAGATAATAGGTAGGTAGATAATAAGATAAAACGGATTGATAAATACAGGGAAAGACATAGATGATGGATGGATGGAAGATGGATACATGATGAATACATAGAAACGGATGGATGGATGGAGATGGAGAGAAAGAGAGATACTCCCAATTAATACTCCATGAACCGAAAAAAAAAGTCTAAAAACAAGTCTACTAGCCAGGCCAAGAAAATATATCTGGGCAAATCTTGTATCCACACATATACATGGCTACCCTATATTACTCCCCTCTGGGATCAATATTGCACTTTGAAAAAAGCAAAAAAGGCCCACACGCTCATCAGCTAAAGAAAATAAAGGTACAAAATAAAAGGAGGAGCTCTTACTCTGGCATCGAACTCATCAGCCTCGGGATGGGAAGAGAGCGAGTCTACCTTGCAGGGTTGTTGTGAGTTCTAATAACCCTATCACCCCACCAAGACTTCTGTACCCCGAGGCTCTGCTCCTGAGGCTGCAGAAGGCCGGGGGAATCCCCTTAAAGGCGCCCTAAATTTTTCCATTGAACCCCATTACTGAGCTGCAGCTTTAAAGAAAAAATTTTTTTTTAAAAAAAGCAGGACGGCCCCGCCCCTTCCCTTTGGGCCCCGCCCACCCGAGCGCTCCCGCCCGCGCCCTCTAGCGGCCACTCACGGGGGCGGCTCTTGCGGTGGGAATCGAGGCGCGGCCGGGGGGCGGGGCCAACGCGCTCTTTCTCGCGGCTCGCCGTGGCCTCCGCCCTGCTCGGCCCGCCTCCGCGCCGACGGCCGCCTGAGGCCGATATCCGCCGCCGCCGTTCCTCCGAGGATCCTCCGGCTTCGCTTCCCGTCTCCATGGCGGGCGGCGGCGGCGGCGGCGGCTCCTCGTCAGCTTGCCACTTGCCACTTCCATTCTGCTGCGGCTCCATACGCCGCGGCGACAGCAGCCAAAGCGGGCACTGCGCCTGCGCCGAAAGTCTTTTCCTCGCCTTTGCCTTTCCTCCCTCAGAGTACGGGGCCTTCCAAAAAAAAAAAAAAAGGCCAATCGGAAGCATTCGCCTTTTGCGGCGACAGATAATCCAGCCAATAAGAATGAAGCGAAGCGTGCGGGGCTGGGATGAAAGGGGAAGCCTTCCAATGAGCATCCGTCTGCCTTGGATGAGCAACAAAAGGCCAAAAAAAAAAAATGCCTCGCGCGCAAAAAATGTGGTACTGAGGGTCAGGCCCGAAGGGGCGGGACGAATAACGGAATCGCCGTAGCCAACCTGCTGTTTCCGCAGGGGAGATTGACAGTCGGCCTGCCCAATGAAAAAAAAAGGAATGGTGCTAGGGGCTGGACTTGAGAAGATGGCCAGGCCCGGGTCTCCATGACTACCTAGCAGGGAGGGAATTTGCTGTAAGAAATAAATGCAAGCATATTAATCGATGTGCAAGTATAAGCTCCTTCTATGTGTGTGCCATTTAGTTTGGGCTTCTTTATATTTAATACAAATCCCATCTTTTTCATTCTGCTCCTAGATTTTTATTACTAGACTTGGCAGATCCTTTGCATTTTAACCTGTCAAAATATATGGTGATAACTTTGTCATTTTTTTCTGTGAGCATACTGGACTGCATTAAAAATGAAATCCTCTTGCCTGAGAAAGTGTATATTTACATAAACACATAACACACACATGCACATGCTATGCACATACATATTATACAGTACCTACACCATATATAGTGCATATATGTGTATGAATATACCCACACACATATATACACATACATGTACACACACACATACATAAGTGTATATCCAAACACATACATACCCACATGACACATATGCTATATACATACATACTTAACACCATATATATGTATATGTAGATATATGTATATATGTTATTTGGCCCCATGGAAAAGAAAACCTAAACAATTTCCTAACACACCTAAACAGCACACACCCCAAAATCAAATTCACCATGGAAACGAAAACAAACAAACAACTACCATTCCTAGATGTACTAATCTATAAAAAAAACCAGATGGCACACTAGGACACACCATATACCAGAAGAAAACACACACTAACTGCTACCTCAACGCCCAATCCCACCACCACCCAGCACAGATAAACTCCGTGGCCAAAACACTAATTACTAGAACCAAACACCTGGCAGACAAGACACACATAAAGACTGAACTATGCACCCTGACTAAAGTACTGACAGCCAACGGCTTCCACAAAAGCAAAATCACCGGCTTGATCCACAAAAACACACTGAGACATAATGGAGACCTAGAAGATGAACAGACCTATGGAACAGCTGTCCTGCCCTACATAAGAGGTACTACAGACAAAATCAGTAAGATACTGCACAGGCACCACATCAAGACTGCCTTCAAAACAGACAGAAAAATAGCAGCCATCCTTAGAAACCCCAAAGATAAAATTGACCTGGAAAACCAAGGCATATACAAAGTCCCCTGTGCATCATGCCTGGGCACATACATTGGACAGACCAATAGAAGAATAAGTACACGCCTGGATGAACACAAAAATGCAGTCAAAAAGCTGGAACACACTTCCTCACTAGTCCAACACATGAAAGCCACAGGTCATAGCATCAATTTCAATGGCACCAAAACCCTAGCCACTATAGAAAACCCCAGCCACAGAATCATCAGAGAAGCCATAGAGATTGAAAAAAGACCTGAAAGCATGAATAGAAGAGAGGATTCCACCAGACTGTCAATTATCTGGAAGCCTGCACTCACAAACAAAAAAATCTCCACACCACAAACCAGGCAAACACCTGGGCACAAACAGATCCCCCCTGATACCTCCAGCTCAAACACACCCCAACCAGGCACCCAGACCTAGCTTCCTAACAAATGATAGCCGTCCATTTACTAGGAGCCAAGCTGCACTAAAAGCCTCCAATACAGGAACACAATGTTGCCAGACAATCAAGACACAAAAAAAGCCACAAAACAAATAGAAGATATTAGAAACACCAATCAAGCAGAACACAGCAAACTCCAAGACCAATAAACACAGACCAAGACTCCCAACAGCAGTAGGCTAGCCCCAAATTTAAAACTGAAATGGCTGTGAAAGTCTGACTCACAGATGAACACAATACAGAAGCCTGATGATGGCAGATGAGATTCTGCGGAAACGTTGCTACAACTTTAAAAGCACAACTATAATGACGTGGGAAAATAACCAAACAAAGCTGAATACCATACATATATGTACAAATATACACCTCAGAAAAATATATATATATATACACATATATACACATACATGTACATACATACATGTGTATATCTACCCACATACATACCCACATAAGACACATACACATGCTATATACATACATATAGATATATGTACATACATACACATATATATATAAGTGTACATATAAGTGTATATCTACCCACATACATACCTAAGACACATACACATGCTATATACATACCTACCTACACCATATATATATGTAGATATATATACGTACATAACATATTCACATATATTTACATGTGTGTGTATATGTGTGTATGTATATAATATACATGTATATTGTATGTATTATATGGTACACGTGTGCATGCATACATAGCATACATATACATATACATACATATACATACACATATCGTCAGCTTTACTGATATTTCTTCCTGAAGTTTTAAAATTATGTTCATCATCTTCTAATCCAGCTCCCATATAAATTGAGTAAATATGGGGAAAGTATACAGACAGGCCTCACTGAGCCACTGGCTCAGATAGCGACAGTTTGCAGAGGGCGATGAAAAAGTTGACTTTTGCAACCAGTCTTGCCCCGATATCCGCAAAGTAAAGGAAAACCGGTCCTATTTTAAGCATACTTGCAGTTTCGCTTAGCGACCGCTTCACTTAACAATCAAATTGCACTGCACTTGGGTTGCCAAGCTCCCAGGTTTTGATCGCGTGACCCTCTAGACGTCCTGTGATGTTCATAAGTGCGAGGACTGTAAAACAATTTCTGCAGTGCCGCTGTTAACTTCGACCGGTTGCTAAATGAATGGTTAGAGGCTGAGGAAGCCTCTAGGTAAGGGAAGATTTTCACATGTCAAGTATGATTGTTTAATCACCTAAGTGCATTACCTTACCTGTTAATTACCTTACCTGTTTTCCTTAATTGCACCAGTATAGTGACCCAACTAAAAATCTGGCAAGATACAGGTAGTCCCCAGCTTACGACCACAATTGAGCCCAAAATTTATGTTGCTAAGTGAAAACTTTGTTTAGTGAATTTTGCCCCGTTTTATGACTTTTCTTCCCACAGTTGATAAGTGACCCTTTGGAGTTGATAAATTAGTCACCCGGTCGTTAAGTGAATCTGGCTTCCCCATTGACTCTGCGTGTCAGGTCGCAAAAGGGGATTACGTGATGGGACACTGCATCCATCACAAAGGTGAGTCAGTTGTGAACCATTCAGATATAAATCACGTGACCATGGCGGTTGCAATGGTCGTAAGTGTGAAATGTGGTCATAAGTCATTTTTTTTCAGTGCCATTGTAACTTCGGTCGCTAAGTTAACTTGTTCTGACCCAAACCTGGTTCCAAGGAAACAAACACGAGACAAAGTTAACAGCACAACCTTTTAATGTTTCTTTACGAATTCTGTTCCCTCCCTGTTAAAAGGCTGTTTCAAACTAATGGTCTCTGTTAAGAAGGAGCCTTGCCAAGGTGGTGCCAGGCTGCCAAGAATACTAGATAAACTTGCCAAGAAATATTTCAAACCCAAAGAGTCTCCAAACACCAAAATATTCCGAACGTCCACCAGGCTTGAGTGCAAAAACTTCTTTGCTTCCTGCAAAGAACTCCAGTTTCTCAGCTGGCTTTTATCCCTTAACGGAGGGGCCATCACCTTTCAGCCTTACTCCTGAATCACCCATGCTGCTGCAGCTGCTCTTTCCTGAGAGCAGGCCTGCACCTGGGCACAGGCTCCTCGGGGGCCTCCTCCTCACTGCTGCCAGCCTCCACAAGCTCCAAAGGCAGCACCCCATTCCCTGATGGTCCTGGCCCCAACCCTGCATCCTATACAGGCCCCTCATCTGAGTACTCGCTCTCCGAGACCTCAGCCGTCCACACCTGCTGCCGGCGAACCACAACACTTAGCAACAGAAATTTTGGGCTCAGTTGTGGTCGTAAGTCGAGGAGTACGCATATCAGCCGTTCATTCATTCACCCCTCCTAATTTTAATGAATTATATTCCTTCCCCCTGATGACAATTTGACCTGGAAACGTAGGAAATGTTTTCCCTTTATTTCTGTCCACATTAAGAAAGCCACTAATTTTTTCTTTTTTAATTATTTAATAATATTTTTGTATTTGGGGAGTGCATGTGGATTTTTTTGTTGTTGTTTAGAAAGTTTTATTTCTTACAAGCCTTCCTTAATCTTGGAAATTGCAGCGGATAACTTACACAACAAACTCCATCTCTGATTTTCTACAACTGGATTGCAGTTGAAAAACGTATTTAGAATCAATTAAATAGCCTTTTTTTCAACTTAAGGAAACATGCCCTCTTGATGTAGAATACTCACGGCTGCAGCATGAACAGAATTGCTTTCTATGCATATCCCCCACTGTGTGTACCTGCTTACTCTCTTACAATCCCATTGGCTCCAAACTTTGTCCGGAGTGTTATATAAGGTCTCCAACTTGAACAGGGTTGAACTAGCCTGCCTCTCCAAAGTCCCTTCCGATAAAATACATTTACTGGGGAACAGGTTTATTAACTGAAGGGTGAGTATACACAGGTAATTAAAATTCTTAATAAAAATATATATTTTGAAAAGGACCAGTATGCACAGATAGGACATTAAAAAAGCACTTTGATGAGAGCCAGCGCCTTCCGCTTGTGCAAGGGGAATTTCACGTGTGTATGTGCTCGTTTGCCTGCTATTGGTGTGAGTGGAGCATCCATGTGCACAATCTTGACCACTTTTTCCCGCAGCCCAGTTTCAAACAGGCACATCCCAGTAGGGATTGGGGACACCTATGCTTTTTATCCTGGTGGTTATTCTAAAAGTCAACGTGACACACTTATCAATTAATCATCCATACAGTCCATCTGCTGTAGAAACGTGGAGAAAAGTTTGGAAACGCTTGGACTATCCATAAGTTAGCCAATTTGGTTCCAAATCATTTAACATGTCGTTTTCCAAGCTCAGTATCATATAAACACTATCTTAATAAAGTTTTATAAAAGAAAGAATGTTATTCTAATCTAAGTTTCTAAATATTCTACTATTATGTTTTATTATCTAACCATTGATAAAAAAGATCCCAAACTTCATAAAATTGTTTTATCTTCTTGTTCTCTAATTTCAAATGTCAATCTACTCATTTTAGCACAATCCAATATTTTCTTAATAGTTTCTTCCTCTGATGGAATTTTCTTACTCTTCCAATTTTTAGCAAATACAATCCTAGCCGCTGTTAATACATTTACAATCAAATACTTCAAATTTTTATTATATGTATCAGGTAAGATTCCCAATAAAAAGATCTCTGGTTTCAAGTCTATGTGTTTCTTTGTCATTTTTTCCAACCACATGCGAATTTTAGTCCAATGTTTTCTAGCGTCCTCACAAGTCCACCACATATGGTAATATGAGCCAGGTATCTGATGAGTTCATATAAACGCACTGTCGTAAGAAAGATGGTTTTGACTGGCATAATGGCCATAGACAGTGATGGGATTCAGCCGGTTCACCAGCGGTTCAGCCAGAACCGATATTTAATATATTTTTGTTGTTGAGTTTGACGAACCTGTTACGATAAATCTGTTTTCTGGAATATGTCTGGTTTTCATTCAACTTCCTTCCAGGTAGGGAAACACCCCCACACACACAAAGTGCAAGGGAAGAGCGACAGAAACCAAACGGAGTCGCGGCACTTTCAATCACATCATCGGGTGACAACTGTCTTACTTTACAGCAGGCGGCAGGGCCGGGCCTGTTCATAAGGCAGCAGCTCAGGGTCAAAGCGCCAGCCGAGGGCCAGAAGGTTGGGGAAGGCGCTGAAGCGAGAGGGTCTCCTGCCTGCAATGCCTATAACCAGCTGCCCCCTTTCTGGTCAGGGCTGGAATGCCACCCTGTTTAAGTGCCGGTAGATACCAGCCTTCCCTCTGGTGGGCCTGGGCAATTGCAGGACAGAAACTGGTCCGTTCCAGCACCTGGCACCCAGCACACGCTCTCAATTCCCCCCAAAAAAGATCTCGCAAAGTTTGAATTGATTGAACTTTGGTTTTTTTTAGGCTCACAAACTTTTGTTTCCCTGCACAGGACAGCGAAAAATGCAATTAGAGCTGGAAATCGGGTTAGCAAAGAAATGCTTGGGGCAAATGAGGGCATCTGGGCGGTGGTGGGTGAGCCAAGGACCCCAGTATGGCGCTGGAGAAACAGGGAATGGAACAGCCGGCGCAAGAGGAGGAGGAGGAGGAGGAGCAGGGAGAAGAAAGGGAAAGCAAGCCTCCTCAGAACCAATTGTTAAATTATTTGAATCCCACCCACTGGCCATAGATAACTCACCACGGTAGTTTGTGAGTTATGATTTGGGGGTGGATATGCCGGGTAAAATTATTGCCTCGTGAATTGGTAAACGAGTTGAAACAAGTATGATTGTTCCATGAATTCATGAATAAAGCGGCTTATTTTACCTCTCACACCAAACAAACATCCGTGATTTTTTTTAAGTTTCCTACCGAAATGGGAACAATACCTGTTGCTGAGATTTCAAGGAAGAAGTCACAGTGAGTTTGTTGATGGGGGGAAAAAAAATGTGGTTTGAAAAAAATATACAAGTGGAATACTTCTTTGGGGATCCATCAAAATCTCACAGAAAATTAAGAATGAAAGTACACGATGAACACCTGTTTCTAAATCAATACTTTGGGTGAATTTAAGTGACAATAGTCAAAAGATGGGGGACTGTGGCCCCTTTATTTACGGCTTGTGGACTTCAACTCCCAGAATTTCTGAGCCATACTTCCCCACCTTTCGACTATAGCAAAATGAAGTCTGAGGATTCTCTACAAAATTTATATATATTTTTATATTTTTATATTTATATATATATATATATATATATATATATATATATATATATATATATATATATATATATATATATATACATACACACACACACACACACACACACATACATACATACATACACACACACACACACACACACACTATGTATATATCTGTACCATTGGAGATTCCATGGCTCCCACCCATCCAAAATTCATCAATACAACCGCCTGTTGTCACAAATAAAATAAACAACCTGGAAATTAAACTGGGATGAATGAAATAACGACACATTTTTCAACCAATAACTTTTTTTTTAATCAGCACATGAAAGACCAGTTTGGTGAGCAGGTATACCGGAAAGGATGGGAAGGAACACTAATAGGAATTCTCAGTTTTGTCAAGGGCTCTATCATTTTGCCAGAGGATCTATAATTCTAGAGTTTAGCTTAGTTTTAAGCTAATAAGAATGAAGCTTTTTAAGCATATTTTCTATGCATCACTCCTCATTTATTTTTGAATGTCCTGGATAGTTTAAAACTATTCCCCCCCACTCCTTCCCCTTCGTTCTTTCTTCTGGTTAATGACCGGAAAGAAAGTTATTCGATTCGGAAGTTTCGGTGCTTTAATTTTCCCAACGTTACAGAACGTTGGAAAGAAAGAATGTAAGAAAACTAGAACTTGGGTTGACTATCTGTCAGAAGTAGAAAGAAAACGCTACTTTTTTTAAAAAAAAAGGAACCACAATTTGAATCAACACATATACAAAGTCGTGTGAATGGACACACCCGGATTAACTCCTGAGGAGACAGGAGTTAATATAGCATATACGGGGACACGTAACACATTGAATCAGTGTTTCTTCAATTTAGCAATCTCTGGCTTTTCAGTTCCCAGAATTTCCCAGCCAGCCTGCTTCTCGTTTTTAGGAAAACTTGCTCATTAAGCAAAGGCAAGCAACGAAGCCTTCATGTCTTCCCAAATTGTCAGCAGGGTGGAATCTGGTCACCTTGGGTACCAGGTAGTCCTCGCCTTATGACCGGGGGTGGGTGGGCTGCTACCGGTTCACACCGGTTCAGGTGAACCGGTTGTTAATTTTATGGCCAGTTCAGCAAAAAAAAAACCCAGCTGGCCCCACTCACCATACCCTGCCCCTCCCCTGCCTTGGTCTGTTTTGGATCGCGAGTAAATGCAGGGCCCATGCAGAGGCTCATGGAGGGTGAAAAACAGGCCTCTTGGAAGCTCCAGAAGGCCCAGAGAGCCTCCAGAGCCTGGGGAGGCCATTTACGCCCTCCTGGAAGCTCAAGGAAAACCTTTGGAGCCCAGGGAGGGTGAAAAACAGGCCTCTTGGAAGCTCCAGAAGGCCCAGAGAGCCTCCAGAGCCTGGGGAGGCCATTTACGCCCTCCTGGAAGCTCAAGGAAAACCTTTGGAGCCCGGGGAGGGCGAAAATGGCCTTTCCCCCGTGGCTCATTTTTGCTCCCAGGGTGGTGCAGGAGGTGGACTAGGCCATGCCCATGCCCGCTCAGCAACCAGTTAGAGAACCGATTGTTAAACTATTTGAAGCCCACCCCTACTTATGACCGTTCGACCACAGGAACGCTGCAAGCAAACTAACCCCAATCTATCATCTTTCATTACAGTCCTTAAGTCGAGGACTACGTGTCATTTAATGGCCGGGAGCAAACAGGGTGTTCCTGTAATAATCGTAGAATGAAATTCTAATGCTTCTCCTTTCCAAGAAACAGAAAAGGAAGAACGAGGATTCCCAAACAGTTCGGTGAAGTCCACTGCTTTCCCCTAAATTCCCTAAGCAGATGTTAATTCCAGAAAAAAAAACCGGGCTGAAGAACTGGCTGCTCGTTTCTAAGGATACAGCAACAACATATCGCGTAGCCAAAGAACGTCGTATTCAGGACATAGTGAAGAGGTTGCTTGCTAAATTTTTCTTTTCTAAGCCACATCAAAGAGACCTTACCCACTGGAATCAGGAAGCCGGTCACTCCTCCACCTCAGCCAGTGTATTCTTTGCGATATGACCTTTTTTTTTAGAAAAAGAAACTCCACCGAGATCCTGCAATTAACTCACCAACTATCTGGAAGCGATCGGTGTGGATTTTGCTTTGATTTTTGTTTTCCTGTAATTTCTGAGAAAAGTCCTAGATCTGATCTGCTTGGCTATTTGGAGAGGGGGGGTGGAATAGGCCACTGAACGGACCGATCTAAAATAAACCTGCATCAAAAGACGTCATTAGTGACCCAAAGGCAGACTGCAGATAATCAGCAAGGCATGTTGTGAGGATAAGAGTTCAACGCTTGCGGGAGTATCACGCATCGGTGGAAGAAAGCGATCTACAGAAAGCAAGTTCCCTTGTGCTTCCTTTCCGTAGAGGATCAAGCAACGGTAGGAAGAGACGGCGGCTGGGTGTGAATTTCAGCTCGGTCAACAACCGATCGGTCACTCCGGTGCTTATTTCTTCTTATACAGCACAAAAGCAGCGCTTGCCAGAGCCGCCAGAGCCAATCCCAGCACAACCATCCGAAAGTCACCTGAAGTGGCCGCTTCCTCAAACTCAACTTTCTTCTCTGGGAGGGAAGGGCCCGCCTGGGGGTCCTTGGCTTCGTTCGATGGTTGACCGTCAGAGGTTGAATCTGGGAACGCCCTCGGGGAACGTCGCGAAGAGGCCCCGTCCTTAGGAACCTCCATGAGATCCATACTTGGATTCTTCTCCACGAGCAGGTGGTGACTCCTGAAGGACGTGTCTTCTTCATCAGTGCCAACCTCGGGTGGAAGAGTAGCGCCAACAGCAACGCTCGCCCCTGTGATGCTCGCGATGGAATGGCCGGCTGAGCTGTTTTCACTTATCAAAATGGGGTCGCTGCCGCTCGTGCTCATGCGTAATCTTTCTGATGACCCGGAATACATACCGGGGGTCTCTCCAGCATCACCTGAGCTGAGCTTGCTGGGCTCTGCGGCAAGATCTGAAGACAGAATCCCTGGTTTGGGAGGCAGATCGTCCTCACTACAGTTGCTGTCAAAGATGCGGCCGTCTCTCTTGCGGTCCCTAACAGCTGAAGACCGAGGCTCCATCCCCTAAGGGACACATGACAAAGAGGTGAAATAAACGCCCATGATAATCATTCTCTGTGGAGATTCTCCGTCATCAGGTCATGGTGGTCCCAACGATGCTTTTTCAAAAGGCAACCGGGCAGTGGTGGTATTCAAATTTTTTTTTTACTACCGGTTCTGTGAGTGTGGCTTGGTGGGCGTGTCAGGGGAAGGATATACTGCAAAATCCCCCTTCCCTCCTCCACCCCACTGATCTGCTTTCCAGCTCCGTTCTCCTATGCAGGGCAACCAAAGGAGACCCAGCCGATCAGCTGGGACTCGATGGGAGGCAGAGAAGAGATATGGGGCTGGCGGGGCCAGTCAAGGGTGGGATTTGCCGGTTCTCCCAACTACTCAAAATTTCCGCTCCCGGTTCTCCAGCAGCGATCCGAACCGGCTGAATACCACCTCTGCAAAGGGGGTTTGTTTTCCCTTATAAACATTTCGCTCCTCATCCAAGAAGCTTCTTTGGTTCTAACTCAGAGGGTGTCAAACTCAAGGCCTGCGGACCAAATCTGGCTCACGATGCGGCTGGATCCGGCCTGTGGGGCTGTCCTGGAAAATGTAAGGGGCTGGCCCCGTCGCAGTTTCGAGAGTGGCATCAAGCTGGCCACGCCCTCCAAGTTGGCCACGCCCCCTTGTCCCCCCGAGGTCAACCACAGCCCTGATGTGGCCCTCAATGAACTTTGACACCCCCGTTCTAGCTAAACGGTGAAGAATGGAAAGACGACAGCAAGGAACAGAAATCCTTCCATCCTCCACCATTTATTTAGAACTGAAGAAGCTTCTCAGATGAGAAGCGAAACCTCTTCAAGAAAAAAGAAAGACCGGCTGCCTTTTGACAAAGCACCTTTGGGACTGCCCAGGCTAATACATCCGCCTTACAGGATTCTTGCAACAAGGGACGAGATTCTTTCATTAAGCGGTAAAAGTGGGAGAGAAATCTAAGACCGTAAATAAATACGGCTATCTGAGTAAACATCCATTGTACTGAAATTGGCCAAGAGAATGTTAAACAGCTCAACAGATGGACCAGAAATATTAACCAGTTTGGTCCTGTGGTTAAAGTCAGGGTCTACAAAGCAGGAGATGGTGAGTTCTAGTCCTGCCTTAGGCATGAAAGCCAGCTGGGTGACTCTGGTCTAGCTATCAGGAAGCAATGAATTTTAGGACCTTGTTCTGCAATGGTTATGTCAACTAAAAAAAAACATACTTTGGTCTTTTTAGTTACCAGCAGAAAGGGAGTGGGAGAAAGCAGTGCATTCCTTAAATGCTTCAGATAATCGCCATGGCAGCCAAAGCTGTTGGCGCGCAAGATTATTACTGGAGAGCATGATTGATGTGACTCTTGGCTACGGATGTGTCCCATTGGAGAATATACATCCAGGGGGTGGGGGGAAGACCAGGGTCAAGGGGGAAATGAGTGATGTGTCTTAGAGTCAGCTGCAACCAGGGAACACCGACATGGTCACTCCTAATAAATCTTTTTTTTTTTACTCTGAGAGATGCGACTAGAGATTTATGAATTGAATGGGGGTGGATTGTTGGAGCCTTGACGTGTTATTGTGAATCATCGCAATCGTTAAGTGAATCGTGCAATTGTTAAGTGGATTCAGCGTCCACCATTGACTTTGGTTGTTGGAAGCTGCCTGGGAAGGTTGCAAATAGTGACCACATGACCTGTGAACAACACAACCATTGCAAAATACATGCTGGTTGTCAAGGGGCCAAATTTTGACTTCATGACCATGAAGGGGTTGCCACATTTTATCAGAGCAGTTCTAACTTGGAACCGTCACTAACCAAGCGGCTGAGAGGCGAAGACTGCCCGTCGCTTCCTACATCCCGGTATTGACCTTCCTGCAGGTCTCCCCCTTCCTGTTCCGGGGCAGCCTCAGTTTCCATCATCCCTCCCCCCCGTTTCTTCCTCCCAAACTTACCCACTCCGACCTCCCTGCCAAGCCACCCGTTCCGGTGGTTTCTTCCATTTTCTCTTCCACGGGAAGCTTAACATCACGCGAGGGACCATCGCCACCAGCGGCTGAAACATCGCTACGAGGCTTGGGCAATTTTCTTTCGACGGAAGAATGCGAAGGCAGACGACGTTCAGGGTCAGGGACCGGAAGCAGAGGCTTAAGGGACGGCTGGGCACCGTTCGCTGGAGGATCTCTAAAGAGCTGCGGCTGGTTTTCGGGTGACCCCCGAGAAGCTGCACGGAAACAACATCAGCACAATTTAGTTGCGCACCAGTGACACAACTACAAGTCGTGCGTTTTCCGAGCCGTTGAACAGCGTGACACTAAACAAACATCGAGTAACAGACTTGGAACGGACCTCGGTCATCTAGTCCAACCCGCCACTCGAGCAGGAGAATCTATTCCAAATATTAGCCTCTTCCTAGGATCGAACTCACTGTAGCACTACATTTAGCACAAACAACCACAGGTTATCCTCCTCGACTTAACCACTCTTCGCTTAGTGAATGTTCAAACTTAACAACCGACTGGAAAAAAAATGACTTAAGACCGGTTTTCCAGGCTGACAACCGTTGCAACATCCTCACGGTCACTTGGCGACCTGGCATGTATTGAGGAATTAAAAGTTGTAAAATTGGACACAATTTCCTTAAGCTGCGCCTGGCATAGGAACTGAAATTCTGGTCTCAACTGCGGTTGTGAGTCAAGGACTGTGACAACTTGCAAGCATGTAGGGCAGGAGTCCGCAACCTATGGGCTGTTGCACACTGCCAGGCCGTGGCCTGTTCGGAACCGGTGTTCTGCCCTAAGCCTCCCCAAAAAGCACTACATCAATTCTGAGTCCCAGGAGGAAAAAAAAAACCTCTTTTGTTACACGAATGTGAATTTATTTCATTCACAGTCAGCCAACAGCTTGGCAAACAGTCTTGTGAAGGTCGACTAATGAGCTCAGGACTTTATCGATCCTGGAACGCTGCCCGGTAAATAGTTCCACGCTCAGTGCTGACAGGGAAGGGCTGAGTTATACAGACAAATCTGCACAAGGCTGGAATGAACGGACGAACAAATGAGCGAGTTGTTTCCTGCAAAAAAAAACACCCTCCATTTTTACTCCTCTTTTAATCCTGATGGAAGGTCCACCTGTGGCCTGACTCCCACGTCAACCCTGAGTTCTTAATTGTGCCTTCCCTTTGGCAGCTCTGTGCATGTGCAGGCTGGGAACCGGATCCAGAAGCTCCCTTGCCTCACTGCTGTCTGAGCCCAAAGGCAGCAGATGACTGCCAGGCCTGCCCTGGCCCCATCCCTGCCTCCGATGCAGAGCCCTCACCCGAGCCTTCTTCCATCTCCAGGACGGGCCCGGGTTCTCCCCCAACCTTCTCACTACTGCCCAACTCTGCAGCCAGCTCCATCAGCCGCCAGCGGGCCACAACCAGTGTACAAGCTATGGCGGTGTGCCTACCGCTCACACAAAATGGAGTTGTGCGCGTTCACCCGTGCCCACCTGCCACCCACATGGAACTATCCTCTCTTTTTCCCGCCCCCCCCGGCAGGCCGCCAAGCCAGAAAAGTTGGGGACCGCTGATGTAGGCCAACAACATTGGGGCAACCTGGTTGTTCGAATCAAGACAGGACACCCTCAACACTTGTGCGGGAGGCTTATGTGAACTTCCTCTTTGGAGTCTGCACTCAGCTGTTCACCTGGGAAATTTTTCCTCGGGGCATCCAAGCGAGTTTGTAGACTGGGCACAACGGGCGGATTTTCCTGCTTTCGATCGCCTCGGAGAACATGGATCTTCCGATCGGTCGCCGAATCCTCTCTCGGATTGGTCAAAGCGAACGGGACACTATCGCTCGAGTAATAATCCTCTTCTGGCTGATTATCACAAGCGCCGGTGGGCAGTGCTGAACCAGTTCCACTATCCTCTGGGCGGCGCGGGTTCCCAAAACACCCGTTTTTCACCGTCACTGGGTGGTGCTGGCGTCCGTCCCAGTTCTTCTCCATGCTACCTGCAGCCGAGTTTGAAATTCTTAGGGAGTGAAGCGGTCTCTCTTCCACGGGGCCCGGGACGGATTCAGACACTTCGACAGGATACGGATCTGGAGATGCAATCGCTCCGTCTCCTCTGACAGCCGCTCTGATGTTAGATGCTGAACTGGTGTCAGAAATGGAGGGTAAACCTGGATTGGCTCCACTGTCCGGGGTCTGCAAAAAAAAAGGAGGAAATTATTGCTGATTTTCAGTTAAGGTTATACATTGTTTACATATTGATTATATTGTACGCTGCCCAGAGATTTGGGGGATGCTACTATAAAGGAGCAAACCCACCAGCCTGAGGATTCCTGTCTCTCACGCTAGTGGGATTGAGGCACGAACTGGCCATGAGAGCCAGTTTGATCTACTGGTTATGGCAGGAGGCCCAAAACTAGGAGACGGGGAGTTCTAGTCCCGCCTAAGGCATGAAAACTGGCTGGGTGACTTTGGGCCAATCACCAGGAGACGGTGAGTTCTAGTTCTGCCTTAGGTTGAAAGCCGCCTGTAAAAATAATAAAGGCAGAATCAAAACTATACAAAATAAAATAATAATGTAAAATAATAGTATAATATTTTTAATGATGTAATACTGTATATATACACTGCTCAAAAAAATAAAGGGAACACTTAAACAACACAATGTAACTCCAAGTCAATCACACTTCTGTGAAATCAAATTGTCCACTTAGGTAGCAACATTGATTGACAATCCATTTCACATGCTGTTGTGCAAATGGAATAGACAACAGGTGGAAAGCAGAGGCAGGTAGCAAGACATCCCCAATAAAGGAGTGGTTCTGCAGGTGGTGACCACAGACCACTTCTCAGTTCCTATGCTTTCTGGCTGATGGTCACTTTTTGAATGCTGCCGGTGCTTTCACTCTGGTGGTAGCATGAGACGGAGTCTACAACCCACACAAGCGGCTCAGGTAGTGCAGCTCATCCAGGATGGCACATCAATGCGAGATGTGGCAAGGGTTTGCTGTGTCTGTCAGCATAGTGTCCAGAGCATGGAGGCGCTACCAGGAGACAGGCCAGTACATCAGGAGACATGGAGGAGGCCGTAGGAGGGCAACAACCCAGCATCAGGACCACTACCTCCACCTTTGTGCAAGGAGGGACAGGAGGACCACTGCCAGAGCCCTGCAAAATGACCTCCAGCGGGCCACAAATGTGCATGTGGCTGCTCAAACGGTCAGAAACAGACTCCATGAGGGTGGTATGAGGGCCCGACATCCACAGGTGGGGGTTGTGCTTACAGCCCAACATCGTGCAGGACGTTTGGCATTTGCCAGAGAACACAAGATTAGCAAATTTGCCACTGGTGCCCTGTGCTCTTCACAGATGAAAGCAGGTTCACACTGAGCACATGTGACAGACGTGACAGGGTCTGGAGACGCCGTGGAGAACATTCTGCTGCCTTCAATATCCTCCAGCATGACCAGTTTGGTGTGGGGTGGCATTTCTTTAGGGGGCCACACAGCCCTCCATGTGCTCGCCAGAGGTAGCCTGACTGCCGTTAGGTACCAAAATGAGATCCTCAGACCCCTTGTGAGACCATATGCTGGTGCGGTTGACCTGGGTTCCTCCTAATGCACGACAATGCTAGACCTCATGTGGCTGGAGTGTGTCAGCAGTTCCTGCAAGATGAAGGCATTGATGCTATGGACTGGCCCTCCCATTCCCCAGACCTGAATCCAATTGAGCACATCTGGGACATCATGTCTCGCTCCATCCACCAAGGCCACGTTGCACCACAGACTGTCCAGGAGTTGGGGGATGCTTTAGTCCAAGTGGGAGGAGATCCCTCAGGAGACCATCCACCACCTCATCAGGAGCATGCCCAGGCATTGCAGGGAGGTCATACAGGCACGTGGAGGCCACATGCACTACTGAGCCTCATTCTGACTTGTTTTAAGGACATGACATCAAAGTTGGATCAGCCTGTAGTGTTTTTTCCACTTTAATTTTCCAGACCTCCATGGGTTGCTAAATTTGATTTCCGTTGATAATTTTTGTGTGAGTTTGTTGTCAGCACATTCAACTATGTAATAAAAGAAGTATTTAATAAGAATATTTCATTCATTCAGATCTAGGGTGTCTTATTTTTGTGTTCCCTTTATTTTTTTGAGCAGTGTATGATATATAATACATGTATAATACAATATCTATAATGTAAAACATATAATGATATATAATAATGCACTATATATTATAATAAATATATAATATATGATATATAACAGTGGTGGCTAACCCTTTTGGGCTCCTGTGCCAAAAACTGCACGTGTGCAATGTGTGGAGCTCCCACACCTTCTACGCATGTGTGCAATTCCCCCACACACCCCAAACCACCCCCTTACCTGCACTGCACCTCCCGGCTGATTTTCGGGCCGTTTGAGGCCTTTTTCGGCCTCCTAGAAGCTCGAGGGAAGCCTCTGCAGCATTTGGAGGCCGAAAAATGGGCCCGCTTCATCACTTTCGGTATTTCCAGAAATACAGGAAGTGATGAAACAGGCCTAGTTTTTGGTCTCCAAAGGCTGCTGAGGCTTCCGTCGAGCCTCTGGGAGGCGGAAAAAGGCCTCAAATGGGCCAAAAATCAGCTGGGAGGCGCGCGCATGCGCAGTGAGGTAAGTTTGCCTGGGGCTCGCTTGCCGGCACAAATGGGTCTGTATGCCACCTCTGGCACGCATGCCACAGGTTCTCCATCACAGATATATAACATATACGATATATATTAGAATAGAATAGAATAATTATAATATAATAATATAATATAATATAGTATAATATAATAGATATGATACAGTACATTATATATAAGATATAGTATATAGTATATGTACATAGTACATAGTACATTATAACATATAATATATAATACATAATATATAATATATATAATACATAATACAACATAACATAATACATAATATATATAATATAATATAGTATAACAGATATGATACAATACATTATATATAATATATAATATATAATATATAATATATAATATATAATATATAATATATATAATATATAATATATATATAGTACATAGTACTATATATATAGTACTATAATACTATAGTACATAGTACTATAATACTATAATACATAGTACATAATACGTTATAATATATAATACATAACATATAATATATAATATATAATAATACAACATAACATAATACATAATATAATAAATATAATAAATATAATATAATATAATATAATATAATATAATAATATAATATAATATAATATAATATAATATAATATAATATAATATAATATAATATAATATAATATAATATAATATAATATAATATAATATAATATAACATAATATAATATAGACTGAAGGAGCTAGTGTTCCCATGGCATTTAAAAAAATAAAAAAATTGCCCATAGTCACCTCCAGCAAAGTGAGCAGCAAATAAATTCCACGCATGCGTGCATCCACGCATGCCTTCATACACCCAGACACGGATACATACCGGATGGCTGTTTTCTTGAATGGGAGTCCGGTAATCCCCCATATTCTGGGGGGGCAGATTGGCAGATGAAGCGGTCAGTCGCGAGGGAGACCACGGAAGGGCTTGGGCCTCAAAATTTCCAGGACTCAGGTCACTCACGTCAGGCCGGAGAGGCGGAGCTGAAGGCCGATTGGCAGCTGGGGGTGCTGAAGGTGCTGGAGGGGTCCTGGGGGCTGGGGGAGGACATTGTTGCACGCGGGCGGGCATTACATGCGCGGAGAGAGAGAGAGAGAGAGAGAGGATGCAGTGTCAGCCCTACCAGGCAGACCAGACAGGAAACGCCACCAGGCGACCTAATTCTACTTTACAGATAGTCCTCGACTTTACAACCGTCTGCTTAGGGACCGTTCAAAGTAGCTTAGGATGGTTTTTCGCACTTACGACCGTTGCACCATCCCCACCATCCCGTGATCCGAATTCGGCTGCTTGGCAAGCGCCTCACAGTGAGGACGGTCGCAGTGTTTCCCGGGGGCCACGCCATGCCCTCCTCGACCTCCGGAGACAAGCAGAGTCAAGGGGGAAGCCGGGTCCTCTTAACAACCGCCTTCCTCATGGAACAACGGCAGTGATTCGCTTAGCCACGGGTGGGAAGAAAGGCCGCGAAAATGGAGCCTTTCTGTTCAAGTTCCACGTTGCTAAGCGGGAGAGTTGTTAATCTCACGTAGCAACAGAAATAAATTGGCCTTGATTGTGGTCGTAAGTCGAGGACGACCTGTACTGTAAAACTACATTAGCAGAAGTTTGCAAGTCAGAAAGTACAATTAATTCTTCCATCTCGTTTACAACCCAAGAAACTCAAAGAGAGTCTCTCGTGAACCTCCTTCCTCACCCATTATCCCACTCAGGGCTATGCTGCCTCTTATCTGACCATTGCCTAGGTCCGTGATGGTGAACCGGTGGCACTCAGAGGTATTTGTGCCGGCACACGAGCCACAGGCAAACTTATTTCACTGCGCATGCGCGTGCCTCACAACTGATTTTCAGGTCTGTTTGAAGCCTTTTCAGCCTCCCAGAGGCTTGAGGAAAGCCTTTGCAGGCCGAAAAATCGGCCCATTTCGTCACTTCCGGTATTTCCGGAAATACCGGAAGTGACGAAAGGGCCGATTTTTCGCCTGCAAAGACTGCACAGGCTTCCCTCAAGCCTCTGGCAGGCCGAAAAGGCCTCAAATGGCCCGAAAATTAGCTGAGAGGCACAATGCAGGTAAAGGAGTGGGGAAAGGTGATTTGGGGGGGGGGGGAACACACACATTGCCTGCTGGGTGCTGACATGCGAGCACAAGTGCACGCACAATTTTTGGCACAGGAGTCCAAAAAGGTTAGCCGCCACTGGCCTAGGTACCCCTTATACGGGTCTCCCAAAATCTTCCCCACGTACAGGCAGTCCTTGACTTACAACCATCCCTTGAGCCCACAACGTTTTGACCAAGGCTTATGGACACACTAACAAACACGTTTGTTCCAAACCCCTTTTTTCTTTATTTCAACGGCTGGGAATTTTAGTCATTCTCAGCCTGTATTGAGCCTCCAACAGTTTGTAAATAGTCCCATGGAAGCCTGCCAAAGTCCTTCAGGATAAGTCTGTTAAGCACCCACCTTTATCTCCCTTGAAATGCTGCCAACGAGTAAATTTGCAATTCGTTATGTGAGGCCAAAATGGAGCACAAATTCAACACGGAGTTTCAGATTTTAAACTGAATGCAATATTCTAGGTGTGGCCTTACTAAGGCTTTATAGAGCGGTATTAGTACCTCCCTTGTTCTTGATTGTATCCCTCTGTTAAAGCAACTTAGGATTGCATTGGCTTTTTTGGCTGCTGCTGCACACGACTGGCTCCTATTTAGCTGGTTGTCCACTAAGACTCCAAGATCCCTCTCCCAGTTACTGCTACTGAGCCTGGTTTCACCCAGTCTATATGCGGCTTTTGGTTTTTCTTGCATAACAGATGATAATCAGAGTTGGAAGGGACCTTGTAGGTCATCTAGTCCAACCCCCCACTCAAGCGGGAGACCCTACACCATTTCTGACAAATGGCAGTCCAATCTCTTCTTGAAAGTCTCAAGTGATGGCGCTCCCACAACTTCCAGAGGCAACTTCTGTTCCGTGCGTTGATTGTTCTCACTGTCAGAAAGTTTCTCCTTATTTCCAGGTTAAATCTCTCCTTGATCTGTTTCCATCCATTATTCCTTGTCTGGCCTTCGGGGGCTTTAGAAAATAGCTTGACCCCCTTCCTCCTCTCTGGGGCAGCCCCTCAGATATTTGAATCCTGCTATCCTGTCTCCCGGTCCTTCTCTTCCCTAGACTAGCCAGGCCCAGTTCCTACAACCATTCATCATAGGTTTTAGCCTCCATTCCCTTAATCATCCTGGTTTCTCTTCTCTGCCCTTTTTCGAGAGTCTCAACATCTTTTTTATAGTGTGGAGACCAAAACTGGGTGCAGGACTCTAGGTGTGGCCTTACTAAAGCTTTACAGAGTGGTATTAGTACCTCCCTTGATCTCGATTGTATCCTTCTGTTAATGCAACTTAGGATTGCATTAGCTTTTTTGGCTGCCGCTGCACACGCCTGGCTCCTATTTAGCTGGTTGTCCACTAAGACTCCAAGATCCCTCTCCCAGTTCCTGCTATTGAGCCTGGTTTCACCCAGTCTATATGGGTCCTTTGGGTTTTTCCTGCCTAAGTGTAGGACTTGACTTTTGTCTACATTGAATTCGAGAGAGAAATCTTTCCAAGGAGAGAACCAATCTAAAACTAAGGAGAAATTGACTGACACTCATTAACCAGTGGAACTCCTTGCCACCAAAAGTGGTGGCTGCTCCATCACTGGAGATTTTCAAGAAGAGACTGGACGACAACTTGTCTGAAATGGCCGAGGGGCTCCTCTTGAGTAGGGGGTTGGACTAGAAGACCTCCAAGGTCCCTTCCAACTTTCTTATTCTTAACAACCACAGCCAAAAAAATAAATATTGTCAAATGGGATGCAATTCACTTAACAACTGCCTCAGTTAGCCATGGAAATTCTGCTCCCGATTGTGGTCATAAGTCGAGGACTACCTGTATCGCAGTTTCGGATGACCAGAGGAGACAAATTCGACTTCACCCAAGGCCTTGGTTTAGTTATTGGAGACCTCCAAAGTTCTTCCAGACCTCCTTTTTTTTGTGGGGGGGGGAGAAAGGGGGGGCTTTGGGGGGGTCCCAAAGATGCCAACCTTGCAAAGCCAAATGTCAACTCATAAAATATTTCTATGGTCTTTTTAGAGTTGCCAACAGAAAGGGCGCAGCGCGGCAGCTTGCAATCCGAAAGTGCATTCCATAAATGTTTTCAGAGATTGTAACCAGGTGACTGAAGTTTCTGCCCGGCAAATCTCTAACTGGAGAGCCTGATTGATGACTCTGGGCTATGGACGTGTCCCATTGGAGAATAGGAATTAGGATACACCCAGAGGGTGCAGGGGTGATAATGAATGATGTGTCTCAGAGTCAGCTACACCCAGGCAGTGCCGGACATGTTAACGCCCAATAAATCCTTTTGAAGTTTTGGAAGTTTGGCCTGAGACTCATGATTTAAATGGGGGTCACTGCCGGAGTCCTGACAGGAAGCTGTTTGCCCCAAAGAGCCCCAAACCATCTGCGAGGTGAGAAAAAAGCATCTTACGGAGGAGTTTGCTGCGATAGACGCATTCCAGCTTGTCAGCCAAGTCGCCCATCTGCTGTTCGCGGAGAGCTTTTATGAAGTACATCACCCAGCCTTCCCTGCAGCACAAGAGTTGGAAGAAAAGGAATGTGGTCTCGTTGTTTCCTTCGTTGGTGTAGCTGGCTCTGATCTTTTGCTGCGAAAAGGAGGGGGGGGACGACAAAAAGTTGTAAAAAGGGAACGCTTCCCCACCCACCCCCTCCTGCCATCTCTGTCCTTTCGCCAAGGGAGATAGCGTATATACAGGTCCTCAACTGAAGGCAGGTGGGTAGTAATTGTTCTTTCTGCAGTCCTAACTACTCTCTGGAGTCTGTGTCTGTCCGGTTGGGTTGCAGAACCGAACCGGACAGTTCTAGAGGTGCAGATGACGGACTCCATCCTTCTTCTGTAGAACCGGATCAGCAGCTCCTTGGGCAGTTTGAGCTTCCTGAGTTGGCGCAGAAAGAATATTCTTTGTTGGGCTTTTTTGAGGACTCCCCACCGAGGCTCACGGAACGCCGTTAACTTTCCACACTGAAGTAGTACCTATTTATCTACTTGCAGCTGCAGGCTTTCAAACTGCTGGGTGGGCAGGAGCTGCGGAAAACACAGAAAGTCCACGACTTTCTGTTTGTTGAGTAACCATTTGAAGTTACATCGGCACTGAAAAAATGTAACTTAGGCCCTTTGCTGTAGCATCCCCATGATGCTCGCATGATTTGCATTCAGAAACCTGACACCTGACCCACATTTATGACAGCTGCAATGTCTCAGGGACATGTAATCCCCTTTTGTGACCATCTGATAATTAAGGTCAGTGGAGAAGCTAGATTTACTCAGCAACCACTTAGAGAGGGCTTGTAAAGCCCCGTGAAGCGATATATAAGTCTAAGTGCTATTGCTCTTCCTTCCTTCCTTCCTTCCTTCCTTCCTTCCTTCCTTCCTTCCTTTCCTTTCCTTCTTTCCTTTCCTTCCTTCCTTTCTTCCTTCATTTCCTTTTCTCATTCTCCTTCCTGGTGATGCAGTGACTAGAATGCAGTATTGCAGGTTAAGTCTGGCCACTGCCAGCAGTTTGATCCTGACTGGCTCAAGATTCTGACTCAACCTTCCATCCTTCCAAGATCAGTTAAATGGGGATCCTGATTGTTGGGGGCAAGAGGCTGACTCTGTAAACCACTTAGAGAGGGTAATAAACCATTGTGAAGTGGCATGTAAATGCTACTGCTATTCCTTCCTTCCTCCCTTCCTTCCTCTCTTCCCTTCCTTCCTCTCTTCCCTTCCTTCCTTCCTTCCTTCCTTCCTCTCTTCCTTCCTTCCTCCCTCCCTTCCTCTCTTATTTCCTTTTCTCATTCTTCTTCCTTATGGCACAGTGATTAGAAAGCAGTATTTCAGGCTAAATTTGCTCACTGCTAGCAGTTCGATCCTGACCAGCTCCAGGTTGACTCAGCCTTCCAGCCTTCCAAGGTCAGTAAAATGAGGAGCCAGATTGTTGTGGGGACAAGAGGCCGACTCTGGAAAGCGCTTAGAGAGGGGTGTAAAGCACTCTGAAATGGTATATAAGTCGAAGTGCTAATGCTATCAATTCAAAAACGTTTACAAGCAGCCCCAATTTTTACACAAAGGGTCCGGGGGGGGGAAGGGAACATCCGTGTAATTACCCGGTCTGTTTCGGTGAAACATTTCAAGTGGATCATTTGGTTCACTTGGACGCGATGGAACATGGCTAGGTTGTGATAGATATATTTCTTCACCTCCCCTTCAGCCAGTTCTTTTCCTCGGTCAGACATATCCAGTTAGTGACTAGGAAAAGAAAAGGAACAGCTTAATCTTCACAACAGGCAGTCCTCGGCTTACAACAGTTCATTCAGTGGCCGTTCAAACTGATAAAGGCAATGAACAAAAGTGGCTTACGACCATTTTTCACACTTACGACCATCGTTAAAATCTTCAAGGTCACAGGATCAACATTCGGACGCTCAGCCCCTGGCCCAGGGTTCCAGAATCATGTCATGTCAGCTCTTGTTAAGTGAAATTCCTCCATCTATTAAATTATTAACACAGTTGTTTAAGTGAATCTGGCTTCCCCATTGACTTCGCTCATCAGAAGGCCGCAAAAGGATCACGTAACCTGAGAATACTGTCCCCATCATAAATATGAGTCAGTTGCCAAGCATCTGAATTTTGACTGGGTGACCACGGAGGACGCTGCAACGGTCGTAAGTGTGAAAACTGTTCGTAAGTCACTTTTTCAGTGCCGCTGTAACTTGGAATGGTAACTAAACGATGTCAACTCGTAAATCATCCCTATGCCTGCTTTTGAGTTGCCATAAACAAGGGGGGTGGGGGGGGGTTGGAAAGTCTGAAGAAACAGTACAGCAGGTTAGAACTAGAAGTACATTCCATGCTTATCTTACAAAGACTGTAGCTAGGCTACCGTATCTTCTGCCCCCGAAAATCCTTCATTGGAGAATGTGATTGATGACACACCCAGGGGGCTGGTGGAGCGGGAAATAGGGTCATAGGTGATAGTAAATTATGTGTCTCAGAGTCGACTTCATATGGGTTAATGCCAGACGTGTAGCTCCTAATAAATGTTATGGATTCTTTTGAAGCTTGGTTCGAGGCTCATGATTTAATTAGGGCCGTGATGGCAAACCTATGGCACGTGTGCCACAGGTGGCACACAGAGCCATTTGTGCTGGCACGGGAGCCGCAGGCAAACTTACCTCACTGCACAAGCGCATGCCTCACAGCTGATTTTCAGCCTGTTTGAGGCCTTTTCCAGCCTCCCAGAGGCTTTGCAGGCTGTTTCGTCACTTCCTGTATTTCCGGAAATACCGGAAGTGATGAAATGGGCCCATTTTTCATCCTGCAAAGCCTGCAGAAGCTTTCCTCAAGCCTTTGGGAGGCCGAAAAAGGCCTCAAACAGGCCGAAAATCAGTAGGGAGGTGCAGTGCAGGTAAGGGGGCAGCGATGGGGGGGATTGCACGTGCATGTGCAGGGAGCATGGGGGAGCGTGCGCATTGCCTTCTGAGTGCTGGCACGTGAGCCTGCAAGTGCAAGCGTGCACACAATTTTTGGCACAGGAGCCCAAGAAGCCACCACTGAATTGCCGGGATCCTGACAAATGAATTCTTGTTTAGACAAGAACTACCTGTATTTGAACTATGGCATGCTTTTCAACACTGAAACTAGGTGCACTTTGTGCCTCTGGTTATATGTCTATTTATATTAACATATTATTGTTTATATTAAATAATGTTACTATCCTCGCTGTGTAATGAGAAAGCGAAACTGCTCTTAAGAAACCCGATGAGGAAGTCCAGAATTCCTAGGAAAGAAGTTTGAAGGTCATTTCAATTGCTGCTTCAAAGGGCATTTGGAAGCCGGCTATTTACACACTCGTGTTGCCAATTCACAAATAGCAACTGGCTGGCGCATCCAACAAAGAGGCCATTTTCTCCAAGGCTAAAGGGCCGTCCGAAAAAATGCCCCTCTCTTCGCTGGAATCCCAGTGATCGGAATTATTTGAGATTATATTGCTGGCTGAGGAATTGTGGGAGTTGAAGTCCACACTTCTTAAAAGAGGCCAAAGGCTGGAGACCTCTGTGCCATCAAGATATACGAGCAGCCCAGAAATAAAGACTTGTGGACTTCAATTCCCAGAATTCCTCCGCTAGCATGTCTGGCTGAGAAATTCTGGGAGTTCCAAGTCCACAAATCTTAAAAGTTGCAGAGTTTGGAAAACCCCTTGTGCAACCAGGTTTATGGGCAGCCCAGAACCACAGGCATCTTCAATTTTAAGATTGGTGGACTTCAATTAACCCAGAATTCCTCAGCCACCTCTACTGGCTGAGGAATTCTGGGAGTTGAAGTCCACAAGTCGCCAAGGTTGGAGACAATCTCCCATTGTTTTGGTTCTGTCCGTGTAGGTAAGCATTTCCAAATAAAACACCAAGGATTTATTTCCAGATTATGCAGGAGTCGACAAATAGCAAGATGGACCAGCAGCTCCCAATTTCAAATTTGTTGGTGCTTAATAGGGGTCTCAAGAGGAGAGTAAATCCCATTATGGCCCAGTTACTTCTGTCAAAGGGGGCAGGACTTGTAAATGGTTTGCAGGAAGATCTGATACCAAAAATAAAAATAAAAAAACCATTTGTAAGAGCTCGTAAAAGAGAGCCAGTTTGCACCCGTGGTTAAGGCCCCAGGCTGCAAACCGGGAGATAGTGAGTTCTAGTTCTGACTTAAGAATGAACGGTGGCTGGGTGACCTTGGCCAATCACTAAGAGGTAGACAATTCTAGTCCTGCCTTAAACGTGAAAGCCAGCTAGGTGACTGAGCCAATCGCTAAGAGATTATAAGTTCTAGTCCTACGTCAAATATGAAAGCCTACTGGGTGTGATGACCCAAAGGGGCGTGGCACAAAGGCAACACAATCAAAATAAGCAAGAAGAGTCCCTTTATTATCTCCAACTTTACCCCAATGTCCAGGTTACCTTCGGCTGGAGAAAAAAAACTCTCCCAGGAACAGCCTTTAAGCGGAGGAAATTCAGTCCGAAAACAAACTACATACAAACTGTAAATAAAAATCCACACAAACCACGCTGCAGTAATTAACTGGACAGGGCAGGAGAAGGAATTGCAGGCTTGAAAGGCCAGCAAAATACACACAGTTGGGAAGATGCCAGGAACCCAGGTAAGCCTCGACAATCCCAGATAAATTCGTGATTTGCTCCCAACAACTTGCTGTGCGCAGCTTCCCTTTGTAAACCCTGTTCCCAGCTGCAGCTAATGAAGGGAATCAGGGCCCTTTCCATCCCGTAAGCCACACAACCCACATTGCTCCCTTCTCCATTCCTCCCTGAGTGCCCTAGGATGAAGATGGGGTGGGCCTGGGTCATCCTCCAAATTCACTCTCCCTTGTTCTACCTCTTCCCTGCTCTGCCCAGACGGACTTTGCCCTCCCCCAGTTTCCTCCACAGCCAGCGGAGCCACACTCCCTGTCAGCTGTTCAGTCCTCCCCCTCTGAATCAGATTCCGACAGGAGCATGACACTAGGTGGCTATGGGCCAATCACCAGGAGACGGTGAGTTCTAGTCCTTTCTTAGTTCTGAAAACCATCGCTCTCTCTCAGGTTATGATTGTTGGGAAAGTTAGGAAGAAGGAGGGATATTGGTTATGTTCGCTGCCTTGAGTTGTTTATATAAACAGAAATAATGGTAAGAGGTAAACTCAATAAATAAATGGATATACTGAGTGTCTGGGACAACCAGGCAGAAAGATTAAGTGCAGATTACACCCACTTCACCCTGTTATTAAATGTCTATTTTTATGAAGTAGAAAATCGTCAGACCCTACTCCAAGTGGAAAGTTAATAACTCGTTCAGGTTGCAAGTTTTTTTTATAACAAGACAAAGATAAAAATCTGCCCTGTCTCTATGACTCTTGGTTTATGTACTTTGGTTTATAGCTACCTCCCAGAGAGATATGAACTGCATTTTAAAAGCTCATAACATCCAGATTCAAAGGTCTCATTTTATAAAACGTTGGTGAAGCCCTATTTAGAATCTGAGCAGGTCAAAGCTTGCAGGATTTTTGCAGCAACAAAAATGCAAAAATTAAGAATCCGGTTGAAAGAAGAACCCAAAATGTACTGTACAGGTTCTCAATTTACAACCACAATGGAGCCCAATCTTTTGGGGATTATACCTGAAATAAATAGTAAAGAAAAGGTATATTTAATTAATCATGTATTAACTGCAGCTAGAATTGTATTTGCACAAAATTGGAAAAGCTAAAAGATTCCGAAAGACGAGAATGTGATCAGGAAAATATTAGAATGTGCAGAAATGAATAGGTTAACACTTGCAATCAAAGAAAAAGAACAAACTGAATATTATACGATATGGGAATTATTTTATCAATGGCTGGAGAATAGAAATGGAAATTAGACAATGAAAGAAGGCTAATGAAAAATAGTAAACAAGTGAATAAGAATTAAATAGGCTAAGAAGGGGATTGCTACAACAATAAGATTCACAGTGCATAGTAGTATAAAGTAAGAATAGAGTACTGATATTGTAGTAATGAAAATTTACTAATTGTAATTGTTATCGTGCAATATATTTGTATCCAGGCTACATGCTTTTTAAACTGAAGACGGATTGCTTGCATAAAATTAAAAAAAAATTATTTTTAAAAAAAGAGCTCAAAATTTATGTTGCTAAGTGAGACAGTTGCTATGTGAATTTTTGTTGTGGTTAGCCGGCAGCAGGTGCAGATGGCTGAGGAGAGTGAGGACTCAGATGAGGGGCCAGGACCATCACGGAATGGACTGCTGCCTTCAGGGATTGTGGGGGCTGGCAGCAGCGATGAGGAGGTTCCTGAGGAGCCTGAGCCAAGTGCACCTGCGCGCAGGGGTGCTCGCAGGAAAGAATAATTACAGCAGCACAGATGACTCAGGAGTAAGGCTGCAAGGTAATGGGCCCTCCCTCAAGAAGATAAAAGCCAGCTGTGAATCGGACGTTCTTTGCAGAAGGCAAAGACGTTTTGATGTCTCGTGGGCATTCCAATATCCTGAGTTTGTATTTGAAGACTCTTGTGTTGTAGAATATTTCTTATCTGTTATTCTTGGCATAGCTTTGGCGAGGCTCGTGCTTATCGAAGTTAGTTTGTAGCAGCCTTTTAACTGGGGATTCGTAAGAATCATTACAAGGTTCCCTTTGGTTCGTGCTTGTTTTATTGGAAAAGGGTTTGGGTCAGAACAATTTTCCTCCAATTTACGACCTTTCTTGTCTTAGTTATTAAGTAAATCACTGCAGTTGATAAGTTAGCAACACTGTTGTTAAATGAATTTGGTTTTCCCATGGACTCTGCTTGTCAGAAGGTTGCAAAAGGGGTTCACAGGGACACCCCAACCGTCGTATGAGTCGATTGCCAAGCATCTGAATTTGACTACATGACCAAAGGGGATGCTACAAAGGTTGTACGTGTGACCAACGGTCATAACTCTCAGTCAGTAAATGATCTGTTGTGGGTTGAGGACTACCTGTATTCTGAATATTATAATCAGAGAAAACTGGGTGGGTTTTTTCTTTTTTTGTGTGTGCATATATTACTCCAGTTCTGTGCATTAAAATTCTCTAAAAATTGCTGGAAATCCAAACAGATGTTTAGGTCATTTTCTTTTTAATATCTGCCAGCTGAAAAATCCCAACCTTCACCTTCGTTTTTCTACCTTGTCCTTGGGATGCTTAAGGATTTCTCTGAAATTTCTCAGTGATACGTTTGTCGCCCAATCTGGTGATTGGGAGGTGATAAATCTTTGGGGCGCCCCTTTTCACTCATTCTGAAAGCCACCCCCCAACACACACACACACACACACACACACACAGCAACACTTTGCAATCTGAAAATTCATCCTGAAAGGAAATTTCTCCTAAAATCCTCCTGTGGGATTAAACACGCAGGAAGCTAAAGGAGAAGATTTGGCAAAGGAACAAAAACAATAACAGGGAATTCCTGGGCCGTGTTATCACCCAGGAGAATTGCCCCAGCATTCTCCTCCCTTTTGAGAGAAAAATGGCAAAAGCAAATTCTTTTGCAGCTAAGCAAACACGGTCAAGAGCCTTTCTGTAATCCAGGCGGAGGGTCTCAATTACAGCAGGCCCCAAAACGGAGGAGGGGATTGAAAAAGAGATGAGAGAATGAGAGAAAGAGGTAGGGAGGGAAGAAAGGAAAAAAGCGAAAGAGAAAGACAGAAAAACAGAGCCGAAAGAGATACATAGGAAAGAAAGGAAACGAGAAAAGAAGGAGAAAAACAGACAGAAAGATACACAGGGAGGAAAGAAAGGAAAGAGAAAAGAGAAAGGAAGAAGAGAAAAACAGAGACAGAAAGTTACATAGGAAGTAAAGAAAGGAAAAGAGAAAGGAAGGAAGGAAATGAGAGAGAGAGAGACAGAAAAACAGTGAAGGGCAAACGACATGGGTTTTTGCAATTTGTTAACAAGCATAGTTGGTTTATATTTTAATCTGATTTCTTTTCCCTCTTTTAAAATGATGTCCAAGTTTATCGGCCTTGAATATTCCTAAATTGATAAAACTGGCTGGAGGCCAGCTCCAGATAAGAAAAAGGTTGTTAGCACTCTCTTTCCAGAACTCCAAACCACCTTTTTCCTTAAAATTTAGGCCCCTTCAGGCACCAGACCTCATTTTAACGAACACGTGTGCTAAAGTATTATGGGATGCAAATATGTGACATGTTTGACTACCTATAACTGATTTCCTGTGCCAAGGGGAGGTTACTTTTGGGCTGTCCAATCAACTTTCCTCTTTCAGCGTTCTTTGTTATGTGAAGTCTAAAAAGTGGGGGTAAGTTTAGGATCCTGGTTCCCTCTTGGCATGAGAGGAATCCCTTCTGTCTGAATATCCTGATAAATTGTAATAAAATGATCTTCCCGTCATGGTTTGTCTCATTGGAAAATATGCATGCCAAGGAACGAACCTGAGGCGGCTATTTTTGGCCTTCACAAAGAAAGACAGAGAGAGAGAGAGAGAGAGAGAGATAGGGAGGAAAGAGAAAGAAAAGACAGGCAGACAGAGGAAAGAGAGAGGGAGGGAGGAAAGAAAGAAGGAAGACAAAAACAGAGGGAGAGAGAGAGAGAGAGAGAGAGAAAGAAAGAAAGAAAGAAAGAAAGAAAGAAAGAAAGAAAGAAAGAAAGAAAGAAAGAAAGAAAGAAAGAAAGAAGCCAACTTCTCTTCAGCTCGGGGACTTTCCTGCCCTTTGGTCCTTCAGCCAAAGGGGCCAAAGAAACCCCTAGCCAGGATGATCCCTGCCACAATCTTGGTTAAGTGCAAGTGGTCACAAAAGAAACCCAGCGTTTTCTATTTAAGATCAGAAGCCTTAAACTCAGATTGGGGACTTTCCAAGCCTGGAAGTGAAGCTCCAAGCCAGCAAACCAGGGTCGGTTTCTAGATGATGGTTAGAAGTTGGTCACCCATGCAAAAAAAAAAAAAAAGGCCCTCTCTTTGCAAAGGATCGACTCCGATCCTGCATTTCTGCAGGGTTGTTCAGGTGTTTTTTTTAAAAAAGTCTCTGTTTTGGCTCCTGTATGCACACGTGAGGGCCTCGGCTCCAGCCACGCGTTTGAGCGTCTGTGGGACCCTGGTGTAATGAACCCGCATTGATCAATGCCTGAAAACAGGGGTCTCCACCGCTTTAAGACTCGCGGACTCCAACTCCCAGAATTCCTCAGCCAGCATGAATGATAGAGTTGGAAGAGACCAGAAGGGTCATCTCTTCTATTCTAAGCCAGGGGTTTGCTCCTTCAACTCCCGAATCCTCAGCCAGCAAAGCTGGCTGAGGAATTCTGGGAGTTGAAGTCCGCGAGCCTTAAAGCGGCCCAAGTTGGAAACCCCTGCATTAAAAAAAAAAAAAAATCCCAGCGGGTCGCGGGTCCCCTTAAGGGCGTCCAATCGAGTGAAAACCTCCCCCCCCTCCGTTAACCTCCCTTTTCCTCTCTCCCTCTTCCACGCTTCGCATGTACCGCCCGACACGGGAGGGCAACCCGCGCCTTTTCCAGAACACGAGGCCGGGGGGACGGGGGGCTGAAGAAAAGCGGGGTTATTCCGAGGTAACCGCCTGCAACTTTTGGGCGAGCGGCGGCGGAGGAAGGGGGGACCGTCCTTCCCCCGCGCCCCCTGGGCGCTTTTACCTGGGCTTCGAGGTGGGGGGGCGGCCTGGGCGAAGTCGGGGGAGGCCGGCGGCTCCTTCCTGCAAGCGGCGGCGGCGGCGAAGGCGGCCTTTGCAAGGGGAAGGTTCTCCCCTCCCTCCCTCCCCCGTCGGCTGCCTCATTTCCGCTCGGCCCGTTCCGGAACGCGGGACTTTTGCCCCTGGCCCGAAGGCCGCCCGAGGAGAAAGAGGGAGGGAGCGGGGAGGAGGAGAGAGAAGGGGAGGAAAGAGGGATACAGAGAGAGGGAGAGAGAGAGAGAGAGAGAGAAGGGGGGAGAGGGAGGGAGAGAGGAGCAGCGAACATACCCAACGCTCCTATTTCCTGCTATTTCCTCCACCATAACAAGAAAAATCTTTCTCTCCTCTCTTTCTCCCCCTCCCTCTCTCCCTCTCTCATCTCTTCCTCTCCTCTCATCCCCCTCTCCTTCTTTCTCCCTTTCTCTCCTCTCCCTCTCTCTCATGCCCTTTCCCTCTTTCTCTCCCCTTCTCTCACCCCCTCTTCCCCTCCCTCTTTCTCCCTCTCTCCCTCCCCTCTCTTCCTCTCTCCCTCTCTCCTCTTTCTCCCCTCTCTCCTCTCATGCCCTCTCCCTCTTTCTCTCCTCTCTCCCTCTCTCTCCCCCTCTCCCCTCCTTCCTCTCTCCCCTCTCCCTCACTCATTTCTCATCCCCTCTCCCTCTTTCTCTCCCTCTCCTCTCTTTCTCCCCCTCCCTCTCCTCTCCCTCTCTCCTCTCTCCCCTCTCCTCTTTTTCTCTCTCTCCCCTCCTCTTTTCTGCCCCTCCCTCTCTCCCTCACATGCCCTCTCCCTCTTTCTCTCCTCTCTCCCTCTCTCTCTCCCCTCTCCCCTTTTCACTCACCCCCTCCCTCTTTCTCTCCCTCTCCCCTCTCCCCTTCCTCTCTCCTCTCCCTCCTCCCACTCTCTCCTTTTTCTCCCCTCTCTCCCCTCCTCTCTCCCTCCTCTCCCTCTCTCTCATGCCCTCTCCCCTTCTTTCTCACCCCCTCCCCCTCCCTCTTTCTCTCCCTCTCCTCTCTCTCATGCCCTCTCCCTCTTTCTCTCTCCCTCTGTTCTCTCCCCTCCCCCTCTTTCCTCTCTCTCTCTCTCTCTGCCCAGCCCACCAAACAGGGTGGCTTTTGTGGCAGGACTGGAACTCACCATCTCCTAGTGATTGCCCCGAAGATATCCAGCTGTCTTTCTTAGCCAAAATGGGACTAGAACTTACCTTCTCTGGTTTCTAACCTGGTGCCATAATCACTAGGCCAGGGGTGTCAAACTCGCGGCCCTCGGGCCGGATACCTCAAGTGCTGCCCCCACCCCACCCGGTTTAGCAACGGGGGGGGAGTCCCGATAACGTGATGCTGCCGTGACATTGTGAGTTTGACACCCATGCACTAGGCCATACCGGCTCTGATTAAAAATAAAAATAAAGCAAGGTGTATATTTCCAAGCCTCCAGGGTTTACAGCAGGGACATGCGGCCAGGGTGTGTGTGTGTGTGTGTGGGTGTGAATGATGAGGTAGTTCAATCAAAGGAACGCATCCAGTTTATCGACTTGATTGCTGGTTTTGTGGAGGTAGGAAGAGTTTAAAAAATGCCACTTGAATATTGTGAGGTAATAATCTTGGAAGGAAATCCATGTCAATTAGGGAAAAAAAACATACTTAGCAATGTTATTTCATGGCTCATATGCCCAGTTCTGGGCCATGAAAGACCCAGGCGACGGTGAGTTCTGGTCCTGCCTCAGGCATGAAAGTGAACTGGGTGACTTTGGGTCAACCGCCAGGCAACCGTGAGTTCTAGTCCCACCTTAGGCATGAAAGCCGGCTGGGTGACTTTGGGCCAGCCCCGGCCCCTCTTTCTCAGTCCAGCCCACCGCTCAGGATTGTTGTGGGGAAAATAGGAGGAG
Organism: Pseudonaja textilis; assembly: GCF_049901715.1. Classification (NCBI taxonomy): domain Eukaryota; kingdom Metazoa; phylum Chordata; class Lepidosauria; order Squamata; family Elapidae; genus Pseudonaja; species Pseudonaja textilis. The sequence goes on from NC_141995.1 coordinate 2,192,102, forward strand.
GAAGAAGTGTTGGATATACAGTATATTCACTGCCTTGACTTATTTGTAAAAACAATAAGGGCGGGATACAAGTAAATAAAAACAATAATTTCATATTTCCGCAAAATGAACAATTGGAAATCCTATGGATGCTTCCTTCTTCTGAAAATAGCATTATCCTCCTGAGTCCTTTTTCAAACGAAGGAACTGAGTGGGGGTTTGTTGATCTTTTGTTCTGGGCTCCAGTAAACGACCCTTTTCTTTGCTTTGATCAATTGATTGATTGAATGCCATCAAGACATTTTCGATTCTTGGCAGTCCCCACATCGATTTTCTCCGCGATGATCTCTCCCTAACCGGGTCCTTCAAGAGTTTCCTCATTACTCATGTAACCAAAGTGACATTTACAGACTAACTTAGTTGGAAGGGACCTTGGAGGTCTTCTAGTCTAACCCCCGCTGCTCATTGTCCTCCTCTTTCCTCCAACCGTTCACATCATTAGAGTCTTCGCCATTCAATCTTCAGCCTGTGGAGGTTGATTTAACCTGGAACCATACCCAAATTTGCAGCAAACCCTTAAGAATGATGAGAGATGAAGTCCAGGAAACTTAAAGACGTGCCAAGGGAACTGCCATGCTGGTCTGTACGTGCTTGTAATTCTTCCTTCTGTCACTAGATGGCACAAAGGGGCCAAAACATTCTGATTTTTTTTCTCTCCAGCTGACGGAAATGAATAATCCATATACAGCAGGGGGTGTCAAACTCGTTTTCATTGAGGGCCACATTGGGGTGGTATTTGACCAGGGGCATGGGGAGCCGTCACCAGCTCAACGTCACGTATGTCGGAGGGTGCCTGTGGTGGCCAGAGAAACTCTGCCAGCTAAATTTTTTATTCCATTTTCACTGGCAGAGGCTCCACGGGCCAGTCCTTTGCTGTTTTCCAGGTGGCCCTGCAGGCCCCATCTAAGCAACCCCTTCTCAGCTACTCTCTAGCCAGCATGCTGATGAGAAAATAAACAAGTCCAAGTAAACTGGCAAGAGGTTTTATTCCTTCGCAGTTAGAGACAACGAGAAGTAGTGAGAACATCTGATTAAAGTCAGCTCTGAGCGTCTGCCATCTCAGAGCCCCATTTAGTTAGTTGTGGTTAGCCAGCAGCAGGTGCAGACGGCTGAGGAGAGCGAGGACTCAGATGAGGAGCCAGGACCATCAGGGAGTGGAGTGCTGCCTTCGGAGATTGTGGGGGCTGGCAGCAGCGATGAGGAGGTTCCCGAGGAGCCTGTGCCAAGGGCTACTCGTAGGAAAGAGCAGCTGCAACAGCACGGGTGACTCGGGAGTAAGGCTGCAAGGTAATGGCCCCTCCTTCAAGAAGATCAAAGCCAGCTGTGAAACGGACCTTCTTTGCAGAAGGCAAAGACGTTTTGAAACTCCAGCCTCGTGGACATTCCAGTATCCTGAGTTTGTGTTTGAAGATTCTTATTTGGCAAATTATTTCTTGCCTGTTATCTTTTGGCAAGTCTCGCACAGTGTGGCAAGGCTCGTGCTTATCACGGCTAATTATTTTGCAGAAGCACTAAAAGGTTTCTGTTCTTTTTGAATTGTGTTTGATTTGTTGGGAAAGGGTGTGGGTCAGAACACTAGTTAGCTAATTGCCGCACTGTCAATATCCAGACCCACCCTGTAAGCCAGCATCCCGTTTGCCCCACATCCCACACAATAACATAACCACCATCGCACAAGCACCTCAGAATCCTCGTTTACACCCTCTACAATCCCCTCCCCCTCCACCCTTCTATGGTTCGGCCAAACTGATATTTCTTTTTTTCATTTCTTTTTTTCCCTCCGGACGATCAGCTGTTCCAACAATCAGCTGACTCTAAGAACACAAACCTCCAAGTGGCCTCAATGACTCTCTTAAAAGGATGCAAATGACCAGCTGTCTCTGCAAGGAACACAAATCCTTCCATTCCCCACCATCCATTCAGAGCTGAAGAAGCTTCTAGGATGAGAAGCGAAACATCTTCCAAAGAAAAAAACAAGAAAGTCCAGGTGCCTCTTGAAAAAAAACCACCTTTGGGACAACCAAGACCTGGATGGCTGAGAACCTCCACAGACTTTTTGCATTCTGTGTTGCACATAAACCTTACACTGATACGTGACTCTGCTCAGGATTAAAAAAAAAATAATAGAGAAGAGCAGAAGTCGATGAGAGGAAACATGCACTTTTTTTGCTGAGCTTCTGGAAATTTTAATGCTTTGTTTCACCACGAAATACCCAAAGGTTACTTTCAAAATCTGGGGAAATCTTACTGCAAATTTCATACCCTGCAGCCTTTTACTGAATTTTCCGAATTGGTCATGTTGATTCGGGGTGGACCACCTGTGGGTGGAACTGTGGTTCTGGTGTTGAAATCGGGGCTTACTAGACTTGAGGTCACACAGTCTGGGCAAAATGGGATAAATGTATTGTAGAAGAACCAGCTAAATAGGAGCCAGCCGTGTGCAGCAGCCGCCCAAAAAGCCAATGCAATCCTAAATTGTGTTAACAGAGGGATACAATCGAGATCAAAGGAGGTACTAATACCCCTCTATAAAGCCTTAGTAAGACCACACCTAGAGTCCTGCATCCAGTCTTGGTCTCCAAACTATAAAAAAGATGTTGAGACTCTACAAAAAGTGCAGAGAAGAGCAACCAGGATGATTAGAGACTAAAACATATGAAAAATGGTTACAGGAACTGGGCCTGGCTAGTCTAGAGAAGAGAAGGACCAGCGGAGACAGGAGAGCATCTCCCAATATTTGAGGGGCTGCCACAGGGAGGAGGAAGGGGTCAAGCTATTTTCCAAGGCACCCGAAGGGCCAGACAAGGAATAAAGGATGGAAACTGACCAAGGAGAGATTCAACCTGGAAATAAGGAGGAATTTTCTGACAGTGAGAACAATCAACCCATGGAACAGGAGTTGCCTTCAGAAGTTGTGGGAGCTTCATCACTGGAGGCTTCCAAGAAGAGACTGGACTGCCATCTGTCAGAAATGGTGTAGGGTCTCCCGCTTGGGCGGAGAAGTTGGACTAGATGACCTCCAAGGTCCCTTCCAACTCTGACTATCTGTTATCTGTTAACAAAGGATGTCAGTACCAGGCAGTCTGACTTACGACCACAATGGAGGCCCGAATTTCTGTTGTTAAGTGGGAAATTTGTGAAGTGAGTGTCAGCCCACTGTACGACTTCGCTTGCCACATGTTGTTCAGTTGAACCACTGCTGTTCTTAAATGAATTAAGACGGTTGTTAAGTGAATCTGGTTTTTCTCCATTGGCTTTGCTTCTCAGAAGATCACGAAAGAGGGTCGCGGGAATCCCAGGACATTGCGACCGTTGTAAATGTGAGTCAGTGGCCGAGTCATCCCCATGTGAATCACGTCACTGCGGTGGATGCTGCGATGGTCGTAAGTGAGAAAAACGATCATAAGTCCCTTTTTTCCGTGCTGTTGTTACTAAGTGAGCCACTGTAAGTCGAGGACTAAGGAAAGAGGAAGAGTAATGTTGAGGTTGGCCTTGCCACTCAGGATCACGATTGGAAATCGTACCCAACTACAAGTAGGCCAAGATTCAGAGCTGTGTTTTGCAACCTTGAAGACTTTTAAGATGACTGGACTTCAACTCCCAGAATTCCTCAGCCAGCTGGCTGGGGGATCCTGGGAGTTGGAGTTCACCAAGCTGGCTGGGGAGTCCTGGGAGTTGGAGTCCACACATTTTAAAAAGTCACACAAGGCTGAGAAACACATCTCTAGAGAAACATCTGTTATCCTATTCTATTCTGACTTGAAAAACTGAAGTTTGCAGCAGTGTTCTGTGTTTGGAGGAAAGAACTACAAAATGTGATGTTTCCGGGTAAACTGCTCCTGGATCAGGGAGCTTGACTTCATCAACTTGGTTTATTCAATTATTCTCCTGCCCCCGCTTCAGGTGGAAGTCTGCTTTTGTTCGTGTTGATCCGGTGGTTGCAAGAGGGATAGATCCATCATTTTGTCATCTGATCCTGATAGCGTCGATTGAGAGAGGGGGGCTGGCCCAAAGCCACCCAGCTGGCTTTCATGCCTAAGGTAGGATTAGAACTCACCATCTCCCAGTAATTGACCTGAAGTCACCAAGACAGCTTTTATGCCTTAGATGGAACTAGAACTCACTGTCTCCTGGTGATCGGCCCAAAGTCACCCAGCTGTCTTTCATGCCTAAGGCGGGACTAGAACTCACTGTCTCCTGGTGATTGGCCCAAAGCCACCCAGCCGGCTTTCAAGCCTAAGGCGGGACTAGAACTCACCGTCTCCTGGTGTATTGGCCCAAAGCCACCCAGCCGGCTTTCAAGCCTAATGGGACTAGAACTCACAGTCTCCTGGTGAGTGGCCCAAAGTCACCCAGTTTCAGCCTATTTTCCATGCCTATGGCAGAACTAGAACTCACAGAACTCTCCTGGTGATTGGCCCAAGTCAGCACCCAGTTTATTTTCATGCCTATGGCAGAACTAGAACTCACCGTCTCCTGGTGATCGGCCCAAAGTCACCTAGCCGGCATTCATGCCTAAGGCGGGACTAGAACTCATTGTCTCCTTTCTAGTAATGGTTAAAAAATTACACACAACACTTGACTCGGCTTAAATAGTAGGTCAAGAACACCTTTAAGGTGTATAGTACCTATTTAGAATATTTATAGGAACCATGACAAGGGTGTTAGTAGTGGCATAGTTAGTTTGATTAATTGCTCTTCACTTGGGTGTGTTTCCGTAACAGGGATTGACCAGTTTAGTGCCACTCAACTCAGAGGTGGAGTCTCTTGATTCAATTGGCGAAATATATATATATATATTTTATTGCAGTTTCATGAAATGGCTGCCCATCATATTAAAAATTCCGTGGGAACTCCAATTACAGAAGTCCCTCCTCCTTCCTGGTCCCTATCCAGAGCCTTGCCATGGGGCAGGGAAGGGAAAAAAACTTCCCAAAATGAGATGATGCAGATGCTACGGTCTGATTTTGCAGGTGTTCCAATTTCCTGAGGTTGGAACAGATGGTAAGCTGCAAATCAAATCAAAACAAACAACTCTTTAATCCAATTCTGGCTGAAATACAACGATTATGGTAACTCACCTGTTCATAAACTTGGACCCAAAGTAGAGTTTGGATGTTGTGCCTTAGCCACATTTTGATCCCAAGGTATGGGTGAACTCATCAGCTATAAAACATGTTTTGTTTTAACAGAGCTGGAAGGGACCTTGGAGGTCATCTAGGCCAACCCCCTCACCCAAGAAGGAGACCTTACACTATTTTTGACAAATGGCAGTCCAGTCTCTTCTTTAAAAACCTCCTGTGATGAAGCATCCACAGCTTCTGAGGGCAACTTCTGTTCCATGGGCTGATTGTTCTCCCTGTCAGACAGTTTCTCCTTATTTCCAGGTCGAATCTCTCCTTGATCTGTTTCCATCCATTATTCCTTGTCTGGCCCTCAGATGTTTTGGAAAATAGGATGACACCCCTCCTCTTTTCTGTTTTGTCTGGCCATTAACTGAATGAACTCACAACTGGCTTACAGAATAGATGATCTCTAAGGTTGATTTAAAGATACAAATATGGGGCTCACTCCACTTTGGGCGCCATTAAGTCAGAGCCAAATCTTAGCCCTGATGTAGACTCCCAAGCTGGTCTTTCAGGTTCTTCAAAGGTGCTTCCATCTCCATTGTAACTGAGCTCATTCACCTGGCTGCTGGTTGTTGTCTTCTCTTTCTTTCCACCTTTCCAACATCAGGGCTTTCTCCAGAGAGCCGAGTCTTCACATAGACTAGAATATAGCAAAATGCCCCTTACGCATCATCACCACAAAATCTCCAGAACCGTAAAGCCTACAAACTTGAAATTGGGCACCTATGTTCCTCTTGGCTTCTAGTTGCTCACTAAGAAAGGATATTTTAAAAATGACCATCAGAGCATTTAGAGTATTTCCCATATTATTAGTATTATTAACACGCTCTGATGCTAAGGAGTTCTACTCCCCCTCCCCACCTGAAATCTCTTCCAAATGCAAAACACAAGCAGAGGAGTTTCAGTTTCAAAGCAGCACCAAGCAGCTTTTTAGTACAGAACAATTGAGCTAAGCCATGCCCGGGCTCCTTGCTGTCTCCTTGCTCATACAGCAAATGCGGTTTCAGTTTCCAAACAACCCTCGACTCTTTTGCACACTGACAGGACGCAAGCCATGTGAATACCGATGGATGCTGGTAGGCAGAGGCACAATTTCTTCCCCTTATTTTCGTTCCCAAAACCTAAGCCCGACCACATAGTTTCGAAGTATGGAGCTAGTATTCTCTATTCTATAATCAATAATATATTACCTCCACCTGTGGTGGGCACTGGGTAGATTGGGAAACTCAGAAGCCACCCCATTCCTGGATAAAGGAAGGAGGTTAGGCTTCACCCCAAATGAACCAACGTTGATGCTGATGATCATATATTTATTGTACGTTACTCTTTGTAATAGTGTACAATGCTATACTAATGTACTTTATTCATTTTCATTGTGTATTGATGAAATATATATTATTAATATTATAGCTATTACATCTTATACAAAGTATATACCATATGAATATACCTCATTATATATTAAAATATGTATTATAATAAATTAGATTTGTTAATATTATATAGCAGAGGTCTCCAAACTTGGCAACTTGAAGACTTATGGAGAATTCCGGGAGTTGAAGTCCACAAATCTTAAAGTTGCCAAGTTTGGAGACCTCTTGCTATATAATAAAGTAGTATACTACATTTTATATCTTATTAAATATGATATAAATAGCTCATGTTATATATATTGCACTCTTAAAAATATAGTAAACATCTATTATATATAATAATACACTACAAAATATACTATACAAATATGTACTTTATAATATATAATTTATAATATAAAAAGGAAATACGACTTCAGCAACAGAGTGGTCAATGTCTGGAATCCTCTACCTGACTCTGTGGTTTCTTCCCCAAACCCCAAAAACTTTAACCTCAGACTGTCTACTACTGACCTCACCCCTTTCCTAAGAGGTCTGTAGGGGGAATTGCATAAGCGCACCAATGTGCCTACCGTCCCTGTCCTATTGTTTCTTTTTATTTTTTATTTTTCTTATATGCATCCATGTATTCATACCTATGTTTCTACTTATACTTATTATCTTATAATAGCTTGACAAAATAAATAAATAAATATAAATAAAATGTATTAAAATGCGTATAGGTCAAATATGACTATATATACATATATATATATTTTCTTAAGTTTTGGGTACTTATATGTATGGCATTCAGCTTTGTTCGGTATTTTCCCACGTCATTGTAGTTGTGCTTTTAAAGTCGTAGCAACGTTTCGGGAGAATCTCATCTGCCATCATCAGGCTTCTGTATTGTGTTCGTCTGTGAGTCAGACTTTTACAGTGGTTTCAGTTTTAAATTTGGGGTCAGCCTACAACTGAGTCAACAACTGTAAAAGTCTGACTCACAGACGAACACAATACAGAAGCCTGATGTTGGCAGATGAGATTCTGCCGAAACGTTGCTACAACTTTAAAAGCACAATTATAATGACATGGGAAAATACCCGAACAAAGCTGAATACCATATACACACACATACACACACATACACACACACACACATACACACATTCTTATCGTACACCATGTTTTATAATAAAGCATAATATATAATTCAATAGTTATAATCGTGGTCTGCTGTTTCCCCACTTCCCCTTTCCCTATTCCAACGGCAGACCTTAGCATTTTCTTCTTCCAGGTAGTCCCCGACTTAGGACTACAATTGAGCCCAAAATTTCTAACGTTAAGTGAGACGTTTGTTTAAGGGAGTTTTTGCCCTGTTTTGCAACCTCTTTTTTTTTTGCCACTATTGTTAAGCGAATCGCTGCAGTTCTTAAATGAGTTAACCCGGTTGTTAAGTGAATCTGGCCTCCCTGTGGACTTGGCTCGTCAGAAGGTTGCCAAAGGGGAATCAATCCCGTGATTCCCCGGGACTCTGCGACCGTTGTAAATACGAGTCAGTTGCTAATTTTGATCCCGTGACCACGGGGATGCTGCAAACGGTCGTTAAGTGTGAAAAAGGGTCCTCGGTCCCTTTTTTTCAGGGCCGCTTTAACTTAGAACGGCCACTAAACAGAACCGTTGCAAGTCGAGGACTGCCTATACTTTCATCTTGCCCTTCCCGGCTCTCCACGGGCACTTCCCCCTTTCCCCGCCTGTTGCCATGCCAACGGCCTCCCTTTTGCCCTCCCTCCTTCCTTTTTCCGAAGGTCGCCGAAGTTTCCCGAGTCCCCTCCTAGTATTCGAGTCATGCCAACGGCCTCCCTCCTTCCCTCTTTCCCTCCCTTTTCCGAAGGCCGCCGGAGCTTCCCGAGTTCCCCTCCAAGGCCGCGAGCTTAATGGCAACGGTCTCCCTCTTTCCCTCCCTTTTCCGAAGGCCGCCGAAGCTTTACGGAGTCTTCCCTCCCAGGGGGCAAGCGCGGGCCGCCTTCTGGGGGGGGGGGGGGGGGGGAGAGTGGGCGGAGCGTGACGCCGGCCTGGTCCAACCAGAGCCTCCCTCTCAGCCGCCCAATCGCCGCGCGGCTTCCATGCGCCAGCGGGCGCGTGGGCCGGGGCTCGAGGGAAGCGAGCGAGCGAGCGAGCGACTGAGGGGAGAAGCGACGCCGTTGCCGCCGCCGCCGCCGCCGCCGCCGCCCGCGAGCGCCCGGTTGGGAAGCCTCGCCCTCCGCCCGCCCGCCACCCCCCACCCGCTTCCCTCAGCGCTGGCCGGGGCCGCGGGTCCCTTTCGGGCTGCTGGAAGCGCCGCCGCCGCCGCCGCCGCCGCCCCCTCGCTCGTCCCCGTGCATGGAGCGGCACCGCGGTGGCGGCGAGGGCGGCGGGCAGGCTCGGCAGCCGCCGCTGGGGAAAGGGAGGTGCCGCCGCCGTTGCTGCTGCTGCTGCTGCTGTCGCGCTCGGGACCGGAGGAGGAGGCTGTGAGCCCAGCCCGCCCTGGCCGTCGTAAGTCCGAGTCATTCCCTCCCCCCGCCTCCCTCATCCAGTCCAGGCTTCTCGTGCGGGGGAGGGAGAGAGACACCCTGCCTCCCCCAGGAGCAGCCCCCTTTTCCTTTGCAAGCCCCCCCAACCCGAACCCCTACTCCTCTTTCTCCCCCCGCTATATGTTGCACTTTGCGCCCCCTTGCAGTCTGTCCTCTCTTAAGATGGAGCTGGACTCCATCTCCCATCATCCGCGGCTCCCCGAGAGGCCAGATCAGCCTTCCAACTCTCCTTTTGGCTTCTCTTTGAACCCCTTTTTGGGGGTGGGGACCAGAGGGATCCTCTGCCCCATTTCCTTGCCTTTTCCCCTCCCTTCCCAGTGGGAATTTCCTCATTATCATGACTATTATTTATTATTATTATTATTATCTCTTTTATTCATTAAACATGAAACTCAGTTAACTGAACATTTAAAAACATATCACAAATATTGACTATTATTACTATTATTATCATCATTATTATTATCTCTTTTATTCAATAAACATGAAACTCAGTTAACTGAACATTTAAAAACATATCACAAATATTGACTATTATTACTATTATTATTATCATTATTATTATCTCTTTTATTCAATAAACATGAAACTCAGTTAACTGAACATTTAAAAACATATCACAAATATTGACTATTATTACTATTATTATCATCATTATTATTATCTCTTTTATTCAATAAACATGAAACTCAGTTAACTGAACATTTAAAAACATATCACAAATATTGACTATTATTACTATTATTATCATTATTATTATCTCTTTTATTCATTAACCATGAAACTCAACAACTGAACATTTTTAAAAATGTGTCACAAATATCATTGGCTATTATTATTAAAATTATCATTATTATCTCTTATTCCTTAAACATGAAACTCAGGCAACTAAACATTTAAGGATGTATCACAAATATCATTGACTGGCCATTATTATTATCTCTTATTCCTTAAACATGTAACTCAGTTAACTGAGCATTTCAAGATGTATCACAAATATTGACTGGTGATTATTATTTTATATTATTATCATTATCATCTCTTTTATTAAACATGAAACTCAACTGAACATTTAAAAATGTATGACACTATTATTATCATCATTATCATCATTATTATTATTATTATTAATGTCAGAGGACCTTCCCTGCCTCCTTTCCCAACCCCGCATCCTCCTGGGCTTTTCCCCCTTCCAACCTTGCTTTTAGCCTAGTTGTTGCAAGGAAACAAACCAGGTTTACTGGCTGCCCAGCCATGCAAGGCTCTGGAATCACCTTTGCACCCCCGCCCTCCCCTTCTCCCCCCCTGTTGCTGGATGTTTTCCTGACTGCAGGTTACCTAAGAACTAGCTGGAAAAGTATTCCCGACTGCTTTTTCTTTCGATTTAAATCTGCAAAAGGGTGGGTTTTTGTGAGGTGGGGGGGGAATGGAATATTTTCTGGAGAAGCTGCGTTTCCTTGGAATGGCGTTGCAGACCCTCCCAGACTTTGGGAGTTTGAAACATCCCTATATTCTAAGATACGGGAAGCATATATATATATGTATATGTATATACTGTATGCATATTCTCCAATACCGGAAGCGCATGCATCATTTTGGGGGGATCCGGGGAAAATAGATCTCACCGTGGTGCCTAACAAGGCCCTTCTCTTCTTTTCCGGCAAGGCGGGCGGTGAGGAAGTGAGCCGAGGCCTCTGGCCCAGCCCAGCCCAGCCCGCTTGGCATCCAGACAGATGCTGCTTTCCACCCTGTTTTTCCTTCTTTCCCTCCGGCCGGCCTGAGGCCGAGATGCAGGAAGGGATGAGAGCAGAGCCTCTCGTGAAAGGCAGCTGCGAGGCTTTTGCAAAGGGGGCCTTTTATAAATGTGTACGATATATGTGTCTGTGTGTATGATGTATGTATATATTTGTGTGTATATGATGTATATGCGTGTGTATGATTATATATATGTGTGTGTGTATGATATATCTCTATATAAATGTGTATGTGTATGTATGATATATTTATATATGTGTGTGTGTGTGTGTGTGTGTGTGTGCGCGTATGTATCATATATGTATGTATATATATGTATGTGTGTGTGATGTATATATGTGTGTGTATGATTATAAATGTGTGTATATGTGTATGATATATGTGTGTGTGTGTGTGTGTGTGTGTGTGTGTGTGAGTGATATGTATATATGTGTGTGTGTATGATTGTGTGTGTGTGTGTAAAGCGGGGTGTGTGTGAAAGAAAAAGGAAATATTTTGGTGGGATGAAGAGCCATTGGAGGTCTTCTCCATTTTAGTCCTTGGTAGTCTCCACCTATCCATAGTGATGGATTGAGATAGGACAGTCACTGGTTGCCTGCTTGAGCCCAGAGGGCTGGACTAGAAGACCTCCAAAGGTCCCTTCTGATTCCCTATTCTGATTTGGAGATTCAGTACAGGCAGTCCTTGGCTTAAAGGCCTATTGGAAGTGGCAGAGGCACTGAAAAAAAACAACAAGTGTTTTTCACACTTACTTGACGGTGGCGGCATTCCCCCAGGGTCATGTGAGTACAATTCAGGCGCTCGGCACCTGTCTCACACTTATGACGGATGCTGTGTGCTGGGATCAGGGGAATCCTTTTTGCGGACTTCTGACAAGCCAGGTCAGTGGGGAAGCCGGATTCACTTAACACCCTCGTTACTAATGGAAACAGCTGCAGTGATTCACTTTAACAACCGAGGCAAGGAAAGCCGTAAAACGGGACAAAATTCACTTAACTGCCATCTCACTCAGCAACAGAATATTTTTTTGGGGGGCGGGGGGCTCAGTTGTCGTAAGTCAAGGCCTGCCTGTGAAGAGATTTAAAGCTTGGTAGCGACAGAAATTTTGGGGTCAATTGTGGGTTGTAAGTTAAGGACTACCTGTATTTTAAAGGTGGGTTTTGCGGGGTCCTTGGTGATCTCTGGGCTTTGACTGCTTTCTTGCAGACGTTTCCATGACCCAAAGGTAAGTTAACACCCTCAGAGTACTGATGAGGTAACCCAGTGGGGTCACTAAAGGTCTGCAAGAAAACAACCAAAGCCCAGAGACCACCAAGGACCCCCTAGTTTCAATCCTGAGCTACAAATATTTTCCTTTAAAGGTGGATTTTAGCAGGAGGGCCCTCAATGCCAGGTTCTCCTCCCGCAGTGTCGTTTTCCTCCCTTCCTCTCAGCGGCGCTTAACCTGTAGCGTGAAGGATGGTTTCTCTTCTTGCTTTTCTGACCTATTCCTTGGAGAAGACCCCCTCCCCGATTCTCACGCTGGGGATATGAACTGCGACTTAAAATGTCTCAGTGGGCAGGGCCCTTCCTTATCTTAGTCCTGCATCAGGGGAAGTGCCTTGTAATTCAAACCCAGACTGCTTGACTCTTGGAAGTCCACAATTGTGTGCTCTGACAACAGCAGGGATCCCAACTCGATCCCAACTGCGAGAGGGATCGAGTGTAGGAATCTGCCCCCCGGAGCCCAGTTTTGGCTTTGTCCACGGAGCAAACTCTAACCCGTTTAGTCGGTTGCAACTGCAGAATAATTAGCATTTTGTCCCCTGAAAAGCTTTATTATGTTCTTTCCGAAGGCCCACGGATCTTAAACTAATTATTTACTTATAATTTGTGCAATCTTTTGCGAATTCATCCTGAGAACATCGTGGGGTATCCAAAATTGTTCCCGTAATTCAGTGTTTTTTAAGAGTCTGGGGATAATGAAACCTCTTTGTAAAAGCAGATCTGGCTTTCGCCTTACAGTATGAAAAAGGAGCAGGAAAAACCACTGTTTTTAAGAACGTTCTGTCTTCAAGAAACTTCATGCAATATGGTATGAGTGGGATTTCTGTCTGTCTGTCTGTCTGTCTGTCTGTGTCTGCTGTCTCTCCATCCATCCATCTATCCATCTTTCTATCTATCTATCTACTTGTAATTCCTCTCAGCTCTTGTTATTCCTACATTTCAAAAGTGATTTCTCCATTAAGATTAGCTTCTTGATATTTGTATTTAAAGAGAATAATTATCTTATTTAGCCATGTTTATCCATCCGTTGCAATCCTTTGAATTAGGCATCATAATACTTGTTAAAGTTTATAAGTTTGTGAGCGAAACAGACACCTGCATATATTCCAATAAAGGAAGAATTATTGATTAGAGCTGAGGCTGGCAAGGCCTGGAAAACTGGTTTGGACATACATATAATTTTGAATTATTTGGGAATTGGAGCAGGGATCTGACAGTTTAAGATTTGAGTCTACAGATTGAGGCTGGTTACAAAAAAAAAATGTGATCATTAACAAGGTTTTTATCTTTTCCGTCTTTTCAAACGAGGAAAATTTGAGTTGTTTCTTTTGAACTTAAGTGTAGACTGTTACTGTTGCAAAACTTTTAGCTCCAGTTGTGCAAAGATAGCATTGCTACTTGTGTTTGTGTAGCTTATTAAACAAGCAACAGTATTGGATCAAATTCAACATTTCTTTGCAGACTTTTTTTTAAAAATGCAACAGAATAGCTCTGGCTTGCCTGGAAAGTTAAAATTAATAGAAAAGGAAGATAAACAGCGCATGAAACACGACAGCGAAGCTTCACCATAGAAAGTCACGGAGTTTCCAGATACCAATTACAGAACTGAGCAGGTTTTTAAGTAAATGAACCTAATAATTTAACGGATGGGAAAAAAAAATAATGCGTGCGGGGAAGAGCTAACTTTGCAGTTATCCCCAAAGATGGCAGATTCCTGCTTTCTTTGTATATGCAGCTAGTCCTCATGGCTTAGTGCAGAAGTCTCCAACCTGGGCAACTTGAAGACTTGTGGACTTCAACTCTCAGGATTCTCCAGCCAGCAAAGTTGCCAAGTTTGGAGACACCTGGCTTAGTGGAACCCACCACCCTCAATTTAGCAGGAATGTACAACAGAATGACTTCGACTTACGACCACAGCCGGGGGCCAGAATAGTCGTATCTGAATTTCAATCCTTTTTCTGCCACAGTTGCTAAGCACACATGGCTGGCTGGGGAATTCTGGGAGTTGCAAGTCCACCCGTCTTAAAAGTTGTCAAGGTTGACAATCGAATTAGAGAGGAAAGTGGACTGTTGGATGAACAGACGCTAGTTGGAGGATGTTTTCCCTGGGTAGCTTTTTATTTTTATTTTAAATTTTTTGAGTCATTTTTTTTGGGCCACTCTTGGCTGCCTGAATGAGTCCCTGCAGTTTTTTCGGCCTCATTTTGGAAAAGGATTCGGCCTGCCCTTCCTGGGACAGAGAGAAAGAAAGAGAGAGATTATCCCAAAAAATCCCAACTAGATTTGTGCCCAAGGCAGAACTAGAAGTCCCAACCTCCCAGTTTCTAACCCGTTGCCTTTCACCACTGCACCCCACTGTTTTTTCGCCCCCTGCATGACATAATGGTTGCAATAAAGGAATGTTTTTTGAACCGGGAAAGTCTCACCCACAGATCCTTGGATAGATTGCTAAAATTAATTTTGAAAGTACAGATTAACCGATGAAGAATGTAATTCACCTGCCAGCTAAGCCAGAATTACCTCAGGGATTCAGGGACCCCAAATGAGTTGACTCATCCTGTTTAGGACATCAAAACATCATAGAGTCCTAGAGCTGGAAAGGACCTCAGAGGTCTTCTAGTCTAACCCCCTGCCCAAGGCAGGAGCCCTCGCCCTTTTCTGGGAGACCTCCATCGATGGAGCATCCGCCACTCTAAGAGACAAGCTGTTCCATCGGCTATAGTTCGTCCTCGACTTAACGGCCACAGTTGAGCCCAAAATTTCTGCCGCTAAGCGAGATAGTTAAGCTCAGTTTTGCCCCGTTTTACGAATTTTTCTGGCCGCTGTTAAGGGAATCCCTGCAGTTGTTAAACTAGTCACACGGTCATTAAGCGAATCTGGCTTCTTCCATGGACTTTGCTTGTCGTAAGGTCGCAAAAGGGGATCGCAGGACCCCGGGACACTGCAAACGGTCATAAGTATGAGCCAGTTGCCAAGCATCCGAATGTAAATCACGTGACCACTCACACGGTCATAAGTGTGAAAAACAGTCGTTGGTCATTTTTTGTCCCCAGTGCCGTTTTAACCTCGTAGGGTCACTGAATGAACCGTTATAAGTCAAGGATTAGCTGTTATCTCCAGTGGATTCCTCCAAATCAACCCTAGGGAAGGAAGACTTTAATGAGAAAAAGGCCGTTTTCAGCTCTTCACCAATCTGTGCAAGTAGGTTTTTGGGTCAAGGTGTTCTCAGGGCAAGATCCAATTGTCCCTGGCTGTTCCAGGGACTTCCTGTCCCAAGAATTATTTATTTATTTATTTTATATTTATATTTATATATATATATATATATATATATATATATATATATATATATATATATATATATATATATATAATATATATTTATTTATATTTATATTTAATAATTTGGTGATCCTGGAGACATTTTACAGATTCAAAACCAGGGATGGCATTCCTTCCTCGCTGAGAGTCATTGCATTATGATTTTCCCCCCTGAAAGCTGCAGGACCCTCAAATTCTCTGGCTGGATGTTCTGTAAGAATTATGGGGACCTTAGTGCTCTCTGAACTTACGTCTTTCCTTGCGACATTTCATGACCTAACTAGGTAACATCAGCAGTGCTAGAAGGAGGTGGGGATTAGGAGGAGGAAGAGGAGGAGGAGGAAGACAACTGTGGGGTCCTTGGCCCTCTCTGAGCTTGGTGGTTTTCTTGCAGACGTTTCATTATCCAACTAGGTAACATCATCAGTGCTAGAAGGGAATGGGGTTTGCAGAGAAGAGGAGGAGGAGTATTTTATATCTTTCCTGCATTCCTTTAGAAGGGAAAAATAAGATAAATATCTTCAGGGTCCTGGGTGCTCTCTGAGCTTGTTTGTTTTCTTGCAGACGTTTCATGACCCAACAGGGTAACATCATCAATGCTAGCAAAGGAGTGCTGTTTGCTCTCGGTATCTATTCTGGCGTCTTGCCTGCCTGTATGGGTGGAGGCAGTCTTAGAGATTCTTTGGTTGGGCTGTTTACTGATGGCTCTTTGGCAGTTTCTTTTTGTTTTTAATTAAAAACACATTTTTTATAAAAAAAAAACTTTATTAAACCAACTCTACAATTATAAAACAATTAAAAACATATTTCCATTCATTGCAGCATATTTGTAGTAGTGTCCTCTCACTTTGACGTATTCTTCAATATATAAAATATTACTAAATATTATTTTACAATTATTTTACATTTGAGTTATCATATTTTCATATATTTACGCAGTTATTTACATATTTTTACATTATACATAGTTATGCCTATTTATACCAAATTATTTCATCATACCATAACCTTCCATTTCATCTATTTTGTGTCTACTCTGCAGCCAATGATACCATAATTTCCAAATTTCGTAGGATTCTGTCTCTGTCTTTGGCAGTTTCTTGATTGGGGTGTTGCTTACCTGATGGTTAGTCTGAAGTTAATTTTGAGGGTTAAATCTATGCTGGTCTGGGTGCTTGGATCTTTTTATTCTCTTTGGGGTTAGTTGATTGTCTCTTTTGCACCCTCTGTAGATGCGGTTAATGCCTACGTGTGTCTATCGATGGCTGATTCATCAGCGTGCCAGGCTTCTAGAAATTCCCTGGGATTTTGGGACTGGGCCTAGTCTAGGGGGGTCACAGTCCCCCCAATGGAAACTATGGTTAAACCTGTCTGTAGGTTGTGAAATGAAAGAACTTTCATCGTGCCTTCTGACTGCCATTTGGTCCTGCCCGCCTTCTGCCTGCTTGTCCCACACAGTGACCGTTTGCAGTCCTTACACTGTACGTGGTAGATGACTCCTGTTTTTTCTTCTGGGGTTGCTGGGCCTTTTGGTTTCCTTGGGGTGTTTGGAAGGGCTTTCCTTGGCTTGTAAGGACTCTTTGGAAAGCTCAAATGATGCTTTGCTTTTTCCATAAAGGGCAGGACCCCAAATCTTGGACCCCGGGGAAGTTCTTGGCTCATGTGAGTGACAAGAGGGACAAGCTTTGTGGTGGGGAAACAGCTTGTTTCGTTTTTCTCTTGAACCAATAGAATAGAATAGAATAGAATAGAATAGAATAGAATAGAATAGAATAGAATAGAATAGAATAGAATAGAATGCAGCATAGCATACAATAGAATTCTTTTATTGGCCAAGTGTGATTGGACACATAAGGAATTTGTCTTTGGTGCAAATGCTCTCAGTGTCCATAGAAGAAAATATTGCATTTGTCATGAGTCAAGAATCATCAGGTGCAACACTTAATAATAGTCACAGGGTACAATAAGCCATCAAATCATACTAGGAAATAGTCCATATAAATCGTAAGGATACAAGCGACAAAGTTACGGTCATAGAGTCCCAAGCGGGAGGGGATGGGCGATGAGTGATGAGAAGAGTAACAGTGATAGTAGTGCAGACTTTGTAAATAGTTGGACACTGTTGAGGGAATTATTTGTTTAGCAGAGTGATGGCGTTGGGGGAAAAACTCTCCTTGTGTGTCTAGTTGTTCTGGTGTGCAGGGCTCTATAGTGTCGTTTTGAGGGAAGGAGTTGAAACAGTTTATGTCCAGGATGTGAGGAGTCTGTAGATATTTTCACAGCCCCCTTTTTTGACTCGTGCAGGATATACAGGTCCTCCATGGAAGGCGGGTGGGTAGAAATTGTTTTTTCCACAGTCCTAATTCCTCTCTGGAGTCTGTGTCTGTCTTGCTGGGTTGCAGAACCAAACCAGACAGTCATAGAGGTGCAGATGGCAGACTCAATCATTCCTCTGTAGAACTCATCATCACTGGTACACGTAGTCCTTGACTTATAACAGTTTGCTTAGGGATCGTTCGAAGTTACAATGGCACCCAAAAAAGTGACTTATGACCGGTTGTTAAGTGAATCTGGCTTCCCCGTTGGCTTTGCTCGTCAGAGGGTTGCTAAGACACATGAGCCTGGGACGCTGCAGCCGTCATAATGTGAGTCAGTTGTCAAGCATCCGAATGTAAATCACGTGACCATGGGGAGGCTGCAAAGGTCCTAAGTGTGAAACACGGTCCTAATTTTTTTTTGCAGTGCCGTTTTTTCTTTGAATGGTCACTAAGCGAATTTTTGTAAGTCGGGGACTACCTGTAATGGGAAAAATAGGGGAGGGAAAAGGGAAGAGAAAAGTAAAGAGAAGGGAGAAAGAAAGAAAAGGCATTGACTCACGACTCTCTTTGGTGCAGTAGAATAAGAGGTAAAATCAAACCTCAAATATTTACTTTTGCATACAGGAACATAAACTAGGCATTTCCACAACAACAGATCTATCTAATCCAGTGGTGGCTAAACTTTCTGGGCTCCTGTGGCAAAATCGCACTCGCGCGTGTGCTTACATGCCAGCATCCAGAAGACGATGCGCCCCGCTCTCCCTGTGCATGCACGGGCAACACCCCCTCCTGCCCCCTGACCTGCACTGCGCATGCGTGCGCCTCCCAGCTGATTTGTGATTTAATCCTATGTATAGAGTGCCATTTTTAAACTATTTAACTTACTGTCTTAGATAGGTTTTAGACTAGGTTTTTTATTATTATTTTAATTATTTTAATTTTTAAATACTCTGTAGTATGACTGTGATGTGGTGTTTGGGGCACCGTGCTGGAGTAGCTTTCAGATTTCATTGTATTCGTAGAATGCAATGACAGTAAAGGTATTCTATTTATTCTATTCTATTTTTGGCCCGTTTAAGTCCTTTTTTGGCCTCCCAGGGACTCGAGGGAAGCCTCTGAAGCCTTTGGAGGCTGAAAAACGGGCCCATTTTGGCACTTCTGGTTTCGGCACTTCCAGTTTCCGGAAATACTGGAAGTGCCAAAATGGGCCCGTTTTTCGGCCTCCAAAGGCTGCAGAGGCTTCCCTCGAGTCCCTGGGAGGCCAAAAAATGGCCTCCCCCGGGCTCCAGAGGCCCTCTGGAGGCTGAAAACAGGCAGTTCCAGTATTTCCGGAAGGCCCATTTTTCGGCCTCCTGAGGTTGCAGAGGCTTCTCTCTAGCCTCCGGGAGGCCAAAAATCAGCTGGGAGGGGCGTGCACGCGCAGCGCAGGTAAGTTTGGCTGGGGCTCGCATGCCCGCACAAATGACAAACCTGTGGCACCACAAATGGTGAATGGTGCCATAGGTTCGCCATCACGGATCTAATCAGTAAAACCCCAAATCAGAATTTCATATTTTTTTCCCCCCCACCTCGAGCACAAAGTCCAGAAGCGGTTTCCAAGGAGAACCAAAAAGTGCTGGCGTTAATTCTCACTTTTTCTCAGAGTCGTCATAACTTCCAATCTTCGCTAAATGAATGTTCGTAAGTGGAGGGGACTACTTGTACATCCGCAGGAACCAAGCTTTCTGACAATATAACTGTTGCAGTCCTGGAAATATGGAAAATTGTGGCACTTTCCCTGATGTAATCAAGACCAAGATCGATAAAAAGGCCACAGGCTTTGCAACTTACACACTGGGAAGAATCGCAGCTGTTTGGACTTCATGTTGAGAGCCAGGGGGGAAAAAAGATTTAAAGGAAACAACGATAACGTGTAACAGCAGTTGTAACTAACATTCAGGACGCTGCTCATCCAATTGTACGTTTCAAGGAGCCCTAAGTAAGCATAAGCTGACGCAGTGTCTACATGCTACAAGTAAACACAGCGTTGTTGTGTAAACTTGAACAAGTTTGCTACAGCCGGTGTGCCCATTGCTTACGGATTCAAATTAAGAAAGCGGTGAATATTACGGGCACAAAAGTTTGGACACTCTTGTAATGCATGTTTTGTGGTTTCTTCTTCTTCTTCAGCAAAAATAAGAACTTCCCAATTAGCTGCGGAATTTTATTTTTGCTTTCCCCCCCCCGACCCCCACTCTTTCTTAAATAAATTTTCTACTTCAGAAATATTCTTGCCAGCACTGCGTGTTGGGACAGCTCCCCAGTTGATATGCCATGATTTTGAAGGCCAAAGATTGGTGAAGACCATTCTAAACCGCCTTTTTTTGTGTGTGAGCATTCATTCTTTACTGTAATAACTTCGTGGTTGATTTGGAGATACGGTTTGGATTTTTGACTTCTTGAAAGATCTCATATTTTTTAAACAAATGCCAAAATGTTTGTCCATAATTGAACAGAATAAGGGCTCCTTGGTGCTCTCTGAGCTTGGTGGTTTTGTTATAGACCCCACAGTCCTCCTCCTCCTCCTCCATCATACCAACTCCACTCCCTTCTAACACTGATAAAATTACCTAGTTGGGTAATGAAACGTCCGTAAGAAAACAAGCAGGCTCAGAGAGCACCAAGGACCCCACAGTTCTCCTCCTCCTCCTCCTCCTCCTCCTCCTCCTCCTCCTCCTCCTCCTCCTCCTCCTCCTCCTCCTCCATCATCATACCAACTCCACTTCCTTCTAACACTGATAAAATTACCTAGTTGGCTAATGAAACGACTACAAGAAAACCACCAACCTCAGAGAGCACCAAGGACCCCACAGTTCTCTTCCTGTCCATCAACTCCACTCCCTTCTAGCACTGATAGTATTACTTAGTTGGGTAATGAAATGTCTGCAAGAAAACAAGCTCAGAGAGCACCAAGGACACCCCCCAGTCCATCTCTTCCTCTTCCTCCTGCTCTCCAGCAACTCGACTTCCTTTTAGCACTGATGAAGTTACCTAGCTGGGTCATGAAACATCTGCAAGGAAACCACCCAGCTCAGAGAGCACCAAGGACCCCTCATTCCCCAAATACAAATATTCTGACTTTATTGGAAATAAGGGGGCGAGCGGTGAATATTTTAAAGAAAAAAAAACATTTTGCCAATTGTAAGGACAAGTGAAGCTCTGTTTTATTTCAGGGTCACGTGGCACCGGGAAATACTGTGTTGGTAGAAGAAAGAATAGATTCAACGGAATATCATCGTGTCCTAGATGCTAGCGTCCCACCGTTGGTAAACAAAAATACATTTGAGCGAGAGGATCCAAAATACGTCTTCAAATCAGTCAAGGCCAGGGTGGAAGTAGTCTTCCTAGATCCCAGACTTGAATCTTATGGACAGGACTGGGGAACGTGTCAACGTTGTGTGTGCAAGGAGAGCTCAGAATATTTCCAAGGATATCATATGAGAATTCTGCAAAGAATGGGGAAAAATGGGAAGAGTAAGAAGGGAAAGACTTTTTAGCTAGGCGAAAGGAGAAGAAGCTGTTAAGCGTCTGTCAAGGAACTGCTGCGAAGTACGGATTGGAAGGGCGTGCAAGCTTCCATGCCTGCAATATTCCCTGTTTTCTCATTCTAAATCTGTAAACAGCTGCACCTAAATAGAAAATACATATTGACATTTGCAAAAAGATGTTGTTTTTAGCTCTGTACCCTGTTTCTGTCAACTTCTATTTATTTTGAAAGTTTCAACGTCTAAACTTTGGCCTACGACTATTCTTAATTAGTTATAATTATCATTAATACAAAGCATTAATTTTATTCTTCCCAAAGGTGGTTCCTCTTCTACTGTAATCTAAGGTTTGCTTCTGGTTAATACACAGTGTGAATAATTTATCCTGGTTAGGAGTCAAATAAACCACTTTTGCTTTGTGGTGATCCATCCCTCCTTTTGCACTCCCTCCCTCTCTTCTTTCTTCTTCATCTTCTCTTTTTTCCTTCCTTCCATTGGTCCATCCATCCATCCATCCAAAATTCCAGGCCTTCCTTCCATCTATTCCTTCATCCATCCATTCATCCTAAATTACAGACCGTACATATATACATACATCCAAAATTCTAGGCTTTTCTTCTATCCATCCATTCCTTCATCCATCTACATATACATACATATATAAATAATTCCAGGCTGTCCATCAATCCAAAATTCATTCATTCCTTCCTTCCTTCCTTCCTTCCTTCCTTCCTTCCTTCCTTCCATCCATCCATCCATCCATCCATAATTGCAGACCATCAATCTATAATTCCAGCCTGTCCATCCTCCCTTCCTCCAAAATTACAGACCATCAATCTATAATTCGTCCTTCTTTCCTTTCTTCCTCTATCCATCTATCCATCCATAATTCCAGACTATCTATCTATAATTCCAGGCCTTCCTTCCTTCTTCCTTCCTTCCTTCCTTTGTTCTTCCTTTCCCTCCTTCCTCCATCCATAATTCCAGACCACATTATAAAATTCCAGTCCTTCCTTCCTTTGTTCCTCCATCCATCCATCCATAATTCCAGACTATTGATGTATAATTCCAGTCCATCCTTCCTTTCTTCCTTCCTTCATCCCTAATTCCAGACCATCAATCTATAACTCGTCCTTCTTTCCTTCCTTCCTCCATCCATCTATCCATCCATAATTCCAGACTATCAATCTATAATTCCAGTCCTTCTTCCTTCCATCCTTCCTTTGTTCCTTCTTTCCCTTCTTCATCCATCCATCCATAATTCCAGACCATCAATATATAATTCCAGTCCTTCCTTCCTCCATCCATAATTCCAGACCATCAATCTATAATTCCAGTCCTTCTTTCCTTCCATCCATCCACCCACCCACCCATCCATCCATCCATCCATCCATAATTTCCTTCCTTCTTTCCATCCATCCATCCATCCATCCATCCATCCATGATTCGAGACCATCAGTCTATAATTCCAGTCCTTCCATCTATCCATCCATTTTTTCATCCATTCATCTATAATTCCCTCCCTCCCTCCCTTTCTTCCTTCCTTCCTTCCTTCCTTCCATCCATTCCTTCATCTCTTCATCCATCCACCCCAAATTCCACCCCATCCCTCCTTCCCTTGCTGATTTCCCGCACCACTCTTATGTGACGAAGCTGCTGGCTTGTTGTAACCCGAGAGTAAGATCTCTAAAGCTCAACGTGGTGCTTTGGGCCACTTTCTCCGAGGGCAGCCTCCCTCCTCTGCACCCCCCCCCATTCCCCCCTTCCCCTCCTGAAGTCGGGGAAACTTTGTTAAGCGTGCGCTCCTTTGCCGTGAAAACGCCTGCTGAGTTTTCTTTCCTTTTTTTTTCCTTTTATTTTATTTTTTTGCTGGGCCAAGGGTTTTCCAGAAGAGGAACAGAGAATGCAAAGGGATCGCTCAGAGCACAGGACTTGCTAGAAGCTGCCATGCTTAGCGCGATTAAACAACCCAGCAAATTCAACTGGACGGGGTGTTTGTTGTTTTTTAATCGCTTGCGTAGGGAGAAGCTTTCTACTGACAAACACTTTGTCTTCGGTGGCAGAACTGGGATGTCAGCCGCCCTTTTGACAAGTGAAGACAGATAAAAGGTTAAAAAATTAATAGCGGTGCTCCTCTTGATCCATAATATAACTCAGTGTCTGCTTTTCAACAGGATGGGGAAAGGAGCTGGATTTTTAGCTTCGATTCTGGT
Organism: Pseudonaja textilis; assembly: GCF_049901715.1. NCBI lineage: Eukaryota > Metazoa > Chordata > Lepidosauria > Squamata > Elapidae > Pseudonaja > Pseudonaja textilis. Next base: position 2,215,592 of record NC_141995.1, read on the forward strand.
CTGGTTAAATCTACTTAGACCAGAGGTCTCCAACCTTGGCCCCTTTAAGACCTGTGGACTTCAGCTCCCAGAATTCTCCAGCCAGCTACATATATACCTTGATACATATTGTGTTTTTATACATTTAATTTGTAATATGTGATTAAGTTATAAATGATTATGGCGGACGATAGAACGAAGGAAAATTAAAAACGAATTCTTTTGCAGGAAAATTAAGGGCTTTAGCACCTAGGCCAGAGGTTTCTTCAAATGTTTGATCGATTTTCTTGAAAGTAAAAATAAAAAATTAAAGGGAAACACTCAACATGGTTGATCTGCAACCGGGAAGCATTTTTTAATTTTATACTTAAGATATCGAAGATAAGTCCACGCCTTATAACAACAACCGAGGCCAAATTTTTTTATTACTAAGGAAAAGAGGAAGAGACTGGACAGTCAGTCACTTGTCTGAATCCCCAAACTTGGCCATTTGAAGACTTATGGACTTCAACTCCCAGCAAAGCTGGCTGGAAAAATCTAGGAGTTGAAGTCTCCAAGTCTTAAAGTGGCCAAGCTTGAGGACCCCTGAATAGACAAAACCTGGTTTCTATTCGAACAAATTTGAATTCCCTCCCACCAACCTTTCCTTTGGAAAGCCAAACCAACCAGAATTGGGTTCTGCAACCCAACAGGACAGACACAGACTCCAGAGAAGAATTAGGACTGCAGAAGAAACAATGGCTACCCACCTGTCTTCAATCGAGGACCTGTATATACTGCAGGAGTCAAAAAGGGGGCTGTGAAAATATTTACAGACCCCTCACATCCCGGACATAAACTGTTTCAACTCCCACCCTCAGAACGACGCTATAGAGCCCTGCACTCCAGAACAACTAGACACAAGGGGAGTTTTTTCCTGAATGCCATCCCTCCGCTAAACAAATAATTCCCTCAACACTGTCCAACTATTTACAAAGTCTTCACTACTATCACTGTTAATCTTCTCATCTCTCCTTACCGCCCATCCCCTCCCACTTGTCACTGTATGACTGTAACTTTGTCGCTTGTATCCTTACGATTTATATGGACTGTTTCCTAGTATGATTGGATTGCTTATTTGTACCCTGTGACCCTTTGCCTGTCAGAAATGTCACAAAATATCAGTTGCTGAGCGTCTCAATTTTGATCACGGATGCGGCAACGTTTGGAAGTGTGAAAAACGGTCGCAAGTCAGTTTTTCAGTGCCGTTGTAATTTGGCATGGTCACTTTTTTAGACCGCAGTATTCAAAAATGCGTCTACGTGTGGAGAATTAGCATTTGTACATATAATACATCCAAGCTAGACTGTGTTGTTTTTCTGTTGTCATATATTATATGTGGGTGTACGCATCATTTTGTATTTATTTGTTTGTTTTGTCATGTTCAGGAAGTGTATTTTGGAGGTGGTGACTCTTTGAGAGCTGAAGGCAACGAAATTTCATTTGAATGCATGCCAATTAGTATACATTTAAGGTGACAATAAAGTTATTCTAAGTTCTGGAAGATCAGCTTCCAGTCACGGATCGAATCCAGAAAGTTTTCTCTTAACGTACTGTGGAACCGATGCCTAAAGTTTGTTTGCTAGCCACTCAAAATGGCGGTTGTCCTTTTTCCTCTTCAGGCTAATTCAAGTTGATTTTTAAATACAGGGCGGAAACCTACCCAGGTGTGGTTCCTCTTCCCCTCCATCTTCCTTTACATGCTAATGTTGGCCTGTGATGCTCTTGGATTATTTGGGCATAATGTCATATATACAAATTGTGATGGCCCAGGGTGGGATACAAAAGCAGCGAAGTCACAAAAACAGGTGAAGTCCCTTTAATTCCTTCAAGTTGGCTTCAAAGCTCCAAATATCATTGACTGGAGACAAAAAACTCCCCCACAAACAGTTGCGAAAAGGAAGAAATTCCATTCAAACACAAAATACATATAAACTATAAATAGAAAAAAAACAACACAAACCTGAAGCAATTAATGAGACACGGCAGGATAAGGGCTTGAAGACGTCCACAGATATCGAAATACACACACTGGGAAGGACGCCAGAACTCAGATAAGAACTGAAAGACTAGAATTATTTCACACTTTGCTTCCAGCACTGGGCCATGCGCAGTTTGTCCTTTTAAACAGTCCTCCCAGCTGCAGCCCATGAAGGGGATCAGGGCCCCTTCCTCCCCCATAGACACGCCATTCATTTTTCTCCTTGCGTGCCCTAGGATGAAGAGGGGATGGGCCTGGGTCTTCCTCTGAATGCCCAGCCGTCCTGTGCCCTTCCCCAGTTTCCTCCACAACCTCCGGAGCCACACTCCCACTCCCTGTCGGCTGTTCCTCCTCTCCCTCGGAGTCGGACTCCAACAGGGGCATGACACAAACGCATAATGCATACATAATGTTGTATATGCCAGGGGTCTCCAACCTTGGCAACTTTAAGACTTGTGGACTTCAACTCCCAGAGTGCCTCAGCCAGAAAAGCCAGCAAATGGTGCAAAGCCCACTGAACAACGGTCTCCCTTAATGACACAAACATTTGGGCTCCACGGTGGTCGTACATTGAGGACCACTGGTCTATCTCAAATAGGGTGTGCAAAAACAAACAAAAAAAGGGCCGGTCCAATTTTAGTCTGTATCCATAAAAGCATTTTTTTTTCCCCCAAACTCTTGAAAAATAAAATGCTTTTTATTTTATTCCGCGTCTCACCAAGCCAGCTTGCTTAGAGTGTCCAGTTCTGGGAATTACATTTTTTAAAAGGGAGTTTTCAGGAAACCAGGATGTTTGGAGAACAGCAATCTGGGAACCAACGGAGGATTAGAAATCTAATTTTATGAGGGAATGAAGTTTATTTAGGCTTAAGGAGAGCCAGGGAAACCAGACAGGAGATTTCCAATCTTAGGAGAAGGGTCACATCCAAGGAAGGGAAGCGGGTCAGCTAAATATTAAGTAAAACCTAACAGGAAGAAATGTTGAACAGGGCAACCCAGGGCTCTGGTGTGCTGTTATTTTCTTGTTTTTCCCCCTATTTTTGCTGAGTGTGGCCAAACAGACTCACCAACTCACAAAGAGGCAGAGCATGGAGAGCTATTGAATGACGGGGCTGTAAATTGGAATTTTACAGGAGTCGGGAGGGCTGAGCGTTCGCCTTTCAGCGCTCTGATTTCTTTTCCAGGGAGTCCTCAGTTTACAGCCATTTCATTTAGGGACCGAAAAAGTTACAGCAGCATTGAAATAAAAGACGGAAGGAAGGGAAGGGAAGGGAAGGGAAGGGAAGGAAGGAAGGAAGGAAGGAAGGAAGGAAGGAAGGAAGGAAGGAAGGAAGGAAGGAAGGAAGGAAAGAAGGGAGGGAAGGGAGGAATGGAAAGAAGGAAGGGAAGGAAGGAAGGAAAAGAAGGGAGGGAAGGGAGGAATGGAAAGAAGGAAGGGAAGGAAGGAAGGAAGGAAAAGAAGGGAGGAATGGAAAGAAGGAAGGGAGGGAAGGAAGGAAGGAAGGAAGGAAGGAAGGAAAACACACATAACTGGATAAAGAGAAGAGAGGGGGGAAAAGAAAGAAAAAGAGATGGAGAAAGAGAAAGAAAAGGAAGGAAGGAAAAGAGAAAGGCAGAAAAACAAATAAGGGAAGAAGGGAGGAAAAAACATAACTGAATAAAGAGAGAGGTAGGGAAGAAAGGAAAGAGAAAAATAGGGAAGAAAGGAAAGGAGGAAGGGAAGAAAATATACTTATCACTGAATAATGTACTTTTTCAAAGCTGGGACCTTGGAGAGACCACTTTTGAAAAATATTCTCTTGCTTAGTTGACCCTGTGTTCCAAATTCTCCAGGGTCCCAAACTGGAAAAGACCAGAAATTATCTAAAAATATACCTCCAGTACAGATCTAACTTGGTTTACCTAACCTCATTTTCCTCAAAGTGACCCACGGCTTGTCCTTTATCTGAGGCTGGAAAAGAGGAATGATTATAAAGGACCACATCGAATTGAGCGCGCTGTACAGGCAGTCTTACAACAATTCATTTAGTGACCTTTCAAAATTACAACATTACTGAAAGAAGTGACTTATGACTGTTTTTCACACTTACATTCCAGTGTCCCCCTCATCACGTGATCAGAATTCAGGGGCTTGACATGTACTTACTTACGACTGTTGCAGTGCTCGGAGATCACATGATCCGCTTTTGTGACCTTGCGACAAGCAAAATCCATGGAGAAGCCAGATTTTCTTTACAACCGTGTTACTCATTTAACAATGGCAGCGATTCACTTAACAACAGTGGCACCAAAGGTCGTAAAATGGGACAAAACTCAACGTCACAAACGTCTCACTTTGCCGCAGCAATCTGGGGCTCAGTTGTGGTCAGAAGTCCAGGACCACCTGCCTAAAGTTTCTCTTTCCTGTATCATCTGTGTTCTCGTTTAACTGAATAAGATGATAAATTGCCAGACTGGTTGCATAATCTCAGTAAAAGCTAGCACGGAAAACACAATTATCCGTAAGCCACAATAAATCACCAAGTTGCACAATAGCAATTGGTGTTCGGCCTGCAGCTGCTATTGCATCCAGAATGTTCTTAATAGAGAACAGTTTAGTGGCCTGTTAAAAGTAGGAACCATGGAGGATTTCTTAGTGAGACATTGATATGGAATTTTTTAAAAAATTTTTGTTAATTATAGCACGCTAGCAAACGGATGTATGTAATTCTAATTCCGTGATGGCGAACCTATGGCACGTGTGCTAGAAGTGGCTTGTGAGAGGTTGTCTGGAAGAGCCTCACTGCGCATGCATGCGCTTTGCCTGCCCGGCGGCTGATTGTTGGGTATCTGTGTGTGCATGCGTGGGGGGGGATGTGCGGGAGACACTTGCACATGCGCAGAGATGTGCAGGGTGCATGGGGGTCTTGCGTGCATGTGCAGAAATGTATTGTGTGCGGGCAGGGGTGGGATTCTACCGGTTCTCACCTATTCGCTAGAACCGGTTGTTAACATCCTAAGCAGTTCGGAAAACCGGTTGTTAGAAGAAATTACTGGGCTAATCCTGTAAGGAAGGCAGGAAGGAAACATTCTGGTGTTGCTTACAGAAACTGCCTCTCCGTTAACCCTTATTATGTTCTTGGCAAGACTGGACTTCCTGTCTCAGGAACTTCTCTGGAGTTTTTTTCCCCTCCTTTGCTGGTCCTTTGCTTGTGTGGAGTAACCATTCAAAGTCACAATGGCACTGAAAAAAGTGACTTATGACCGTTTTTCACACTTACGACTGTTGCAGCATCCCCACAGTCATGAGAGGTCAGGCAAGGAGATGTGTGCCTCCATGTGAGTGATATTGAGTTGGCCACGCCCAGCCAATAACAGGACTACCAAGCCACGCCCATCAATTTAGCCACGCCCACAGAACCGGTTGTTAAAAAATTTGAATCCCATCCCTGTGTGCGGGGGGTTGTGCACATATGTGCAGAGACGTGCGGTGCGCAGGGGGCGTGCACATATGCAGGGGTTGTGGGGGGGGCATTGCCTTCTGGGTGCTGGCAACGCATGGGAGCCCAAAAAGTTTAGCCCCCACTGTTCTAATTTATAAATGAAAAAAAAAAAAAAAAGAAAGAAATCCTTACAGGTAATCTTCAACTGTCAACTATTCCTGTAGTGGCCGTTCAAAGTTACAACAGCCCTCCAAAAAAAGTGATTTGTGGTCATTTTTTCACACTTACGACCGTTTCAGCATCCCCATTTTGATCATGTGATCCGAATTCAGACTATCTTGGCAAGTGACTCATATTTATGACAGGCAGCATCCCCGGGAGTCACACAATCCCCTTTTGCAACCCTCTGACAAACTTATGTGGAATCCAGGTTCCCTGAACAACCACGTTCTTAAGTGAACCACTGTTGTGATTCACTTAACAACCGTGCCAAGAAAGGTCATAAAATGGGACAAAACTCTTTTAACAGCTGTCTCGCTCAGCAGCAGACGTTTTGGGCACCAGCGTGGTCGTAAGTGGAGGACTACCTGCATTTAGATACAAAATTAATTCAGAAATGTCCACTTCCCTCTCACCGGGTGTGCATCGTGCCTCTTTCTCAGTTCTTAAAGCCTTAGCAAGAATTCGTAATTAATTCTTGCCCTTAGTTTTGCTTATTACACGGAGTCCTCGACTTAACGACCACAGTTTGCATGAGAATTTCTGTCGCTAAGCAAGCTAGATGGCTGTTAAATGAATTGCCCCCCGATTGTACAACACTTTTTGGGGACCCCGTCGTTAATCAGATCACTCCCGTTAAATGAATCATGCGGTCATTAAGGGAAGCCAGTTTTGCCCGTCTCTTGCCCTACACAAGGGTGGGTCAGAGTAAAATGCGAATTTTTGGACTGGAAGGTGAATTTACCCCATGGGTGAGATGCAAAATTTTCATTACCGGATCTGTGGGCATGTCTAGGTGGGAGTGGCTAGGTGGGTGTGACCATGTGACTGGGTGGGCATGGCTTTTTTGCCCCCCCCCCCCTTCGTTTTTGGGCCTCAGGGAAACTCCTGGTGAAGCAGTAAGACAGCGAGGGGGATCCTGGCACAGTTGATCATTGGATCAGCTGATCATCCTCTCCTTCTTTCTTCCTCTCCTTCCTTCCTCCTGAGTTAAGCAGTAAGACAGTGAGGGGGATTCTGGCACAACTGATCATTGGAACAGCTGATCATCCTCTCCTCCCTCCTCCTCTCCTTCCTTCCTTCCTTCCTCCTGGGAGAAGCAGTAAGACAGTGAGGGGGATCCCAGCACAGCTGATCATTGGATCAGGTGATCATACGCTCCTCCCTTCTTCCTCTCCTTCCTTCCTGCTCTCCTTCCTTCCTCTTCCTCTGCTTTCTTCCTTTCTCATCTCCTTCCTTCCTTCCTCCTCTCCTTCCTTCTTCCTCTCCTTCCTTCCTCCTCTCCCTTCCTTCCTCCTCTCCTTCCTTCCTCCTCTCCTTCCTTCCTCTTCCTCTGCTTTCTTCCTTTCTCATCTCCTTCCTTCCTTCCTCCTCTCCTTCCTTCTTCTTCCTCTCCTTCCTTCCTCCTCTCCTTCCTTCCTCCTCTCCTTCCTTCCTCCTCTCCTTCCTTCTTCCTCTCCTTCCTTCCTCCTCTCCTTCCTTCCTCCTTCCTTCCTCTTCCTCTGCTTTCTTCCTTTCTCATCTCCTTCCTTCCTTCCTCCTCTCCTTCCTTCTTCCTCTCCTTCCTTCCTCCTCTCCTTCCTTCCTCCTCTCCTTCCTTCCTCCTCTCCTTCCTTCCTCTTCCTCTGCTTTCTTCCTTTCTCATCTCCTTCCTTCCTTCCTCCTCTCCTTCCTTCTTCCTCTCCTCTCCTTCCTTCCTCCTCCCTTCCTTCCTCCTCTCCTTCCTTCCTCCTCTCCTTCCTTCTTCCTCTCCTTCCTTCCTCCTCTCCTTCCTTCCTCCTCTCCTTCCTTCCTCTTCCTCTGCTTTCTTCCTTTCTCATCTCCTTCCTTCCTTCCTCCTGAGTTAAGCAGTAAGACAGTGAGGGGGATCCTGGCACAACTGATCATTGGAACAGCTGATCGTCGGGAGCGGGGGAAAAGAAATACCGTAAGGAGTGACTGGGTGGGCGGGGGGGGGAATGCAGTCAGCGATGGGTGCAATGTCGTGCCTGCGTGATAAGTAGTGACTGGGCAGGGCGGGGCAGGCCAGACAGGGGCACAATTTGCCAGTTCTCTGAACTAGGTAGAATCGTCACAACCGGTTCTATAGAACTGGTCCGAACCGGTAGAATCCCACCCCTGATGTAGCCGGAGAGCTGGTCAGAGATTTGGTTTCTCCTGACTGTGCAAACTGTTCTGATTTTTTCAGAGGAGTGCTTCATCCCATCTGTAAAATATTGCAGTTAATTATTTGTTATTGAAAAAAACGAACCCTGTTCGAAAAGTGTAAGAGAAATTGTAGGGCTGACACTGCCAGGGTTACTTAACAAACTGCTTATCCCGGATAATTATACGGCATCTGGGAGCCTTTTGATGCTTGGAACTGCGTTTGTTCATTTCTCTCCACACACACCCTCAGCCTTGGGCCAAGGCAAACCTGAAGGCTGAATTAAGAGATCCAGGAATGGATCCCTTAATTCGCTTCCTTAAGAGCGATTCTGTCCTGGGTTAAAGGAAACGAAAAAGAAAATAGCTTTTTTTTTTTAATATAACATTTTATTGAATACATTTATACATGTTGGACGTGTTGGACGTATACATGTTGGACTATACATGTTGGACGTGGTGAAATCGTTCTGACATGTCTTTTTCTCATCTTATGATATATATATCTTACATACATTTATAAATGTATCTTTATATAATAATAATAGTAGTAATAATAATAATAATAATAATAATAATAATAATAATAATACTTTATTTGCAGTCACAGATCAAAACACAAGTACAACAAAAGAATAACATGGGAAAATTAGTCAAGAACAATTGGTCACCAGAAACTCGACGAAGGGGAATTACAGCGTTCTCCTCCGATGGTTACAAGCTCTTAAAAAAAATTGGAAACCTGAGAAGTGATGTATGAGGAGCCATCCCCTAGACCAGGGGTGTCCAACCTTGGCAACTTTAAGACTTGTGGACTTCAACTCCCAGAATTCCTCAGCCAGCTGGCTGAGGAATTCTGGGAGTTGAAGTCCACAAGTCTTAAAGTTGCCAAGGTTGGACACCCCTGCCCTAGACAATATAAGAACAAATTACTAACAGTGGGTCTAGAAGGGTCTGTTTCAAGGAGAGACAGCAACTTAGATCTGCCTGCGTTATACATAGGGCAATGTAAAAGGACACGCTCCACAGTTTCAACCACAGCTCTGTCACAGGGGCATAGCCGCTCATTAATCGGGGGAGCCTCTTCAACCGCCCCTCCAGTAGCGCTGAGGGCAGAACTTTAAAGCCAACTAGGGAGAAAGCTCTTCTATACTTGGGAATGGTTAGAGTGTAAAAATAGGAAGCCACCCTCGGTCCGTAATTTTTAAATTGGCTGAAGATCAGAGGGAAGCAAGTTTTGTTAGCTCTGGCTGGTAGGTAATGCAAGTCAATGTCCACAAGCCGTTGAACTACCCTAAATTGGGCGTCCTTGAGGCCATAATCTCCCAGGGCATCCCCCGTAAGAAAATATTTTTTTTTCAATATAACATTTTATTGAATAAATGGTTTAAAAACATTGGACGTAGTGAAATCGTTCTGAGATCTTTTTGTCATTTTATGATGTATAATATATATCTTACATTTATACATGTTGTATCTTTATACATTTAATTTGTAATATGTAATTATAACCGATTATGGCGGATGATATAATGAAGGAAAATTAAAAAAGAATTCTTTTGTGGAAAAATTAAGGGTTTTAGCACCTGGGCCAGAGATTTCTTCAAATGTTTGGTCAATTTTCTTGAAAGTAAAACTAAAAAATAAAATGGAAACACTCAATATAGTTGATCTGCAATCAAGAAGAGTTCTTTAATTTCCTACTTAAGATATTAAAGATAAGTCCACGACTTATAACAACTGAGGCCAAAATTTTTATTGTTAAGCAAAAGAGGAGGAGACTGGACAGTCATTCGTCTGAAATGGTAGAAGGGGTCCCAAAACTTGGCCCCTTTAAGACTTGTGCACTTCAACTCCCAGAATTCTCCAGCCACGTGAGTCACACGGTCGATAAGTGAAGCTTTGCTGGCTGGAGAATTCTGGGAGCTGAAGTCCACAAGTCTTAAAGGGGCCAAGTTTGGAGACCTCCGATATAAGGTCTGCTTGAGCAGGGGGGCTGGACTAGAAGACCTCCGAGGTCCCTTGCAGTCCTATTTTTGGGGGATTGATTTGATTAAGGCAGAAATTGGCAAAGTGAGTTTCGCCCTATTTGACAACTTCCCTTGCCGCATTTGTTAAGTGAAATCACTGCCATCGTTCAGCCAGTAACCCGGTTGTTAAGTGAATCTGACTTCTCCATTGACTTTGCTTGTCAGAAGCTCACAAAAGGTGACACACACACCCCTCCCACGACCCCGGGACACTGCAGCTGTCATCAATGTCACTTTTTTTTCAGTGCCGTAGGAACTTCGAACGGTCATTGAACGAACCTTTGTAAGTCGAGGACTTTCTTTATTTGCCTGCATGAGCCGCCTTTTTAATCTGCTTTTCATTTGGGACGTGTGCATGCCGTCAACTCATAAAAAATTCCTCTGCCTGTTTTAGTAGTTGGAAGAGCAGCGCAGGAGTTGGAAAGCGAAAATACATTCCAACTCTTCCCTTTAAAAGATTGTAACTAAACTACCAGAGTTTTTCCCGGGGAATGCATTTAATTGGAGAATCTGATTGATGACCCAGCCGGGGTGGGAGGGAGGAAACAGGGTCCCAGGGGGCTGTCAATGACGTAGGTCACAGTTGGCCTCATCCAGGGCAGGGCCAGTAGATTGACTTTAATGAATGAATCCTTGGAAGTTTTTTGAAGTTTGGCTCGAGAATCGTGATTTCATCAGAGCGATTGCTGGAATCCTGACACATGGGGGCTGTTTTAGTCCTTCTAGTTCGGGTGGTCTCCTTCGCCGCCGAGAAATTTGGGGGACGAAAATGGGCATTTCCCCCCCCCACGGAAGCTAACTTCGAGCCCCTTCACTCCTTCTCCCTGTAACTTGTTGAGCTGTATAATTAGCTTCTTTCTCTTTCTTTCTTTCTTTCTTTCTTTCTTTCTTTCTTTCTTTCTTTCTTTCTTTCTTTCTTTCTTTCCATCCTTTGTTTCCCTTTCTTTCTTCTTCTCTCTTTTTTCTTTCTGTCTTTTTCTTTCATTCCTTTTCTTTCTTTCTCTTTCTTTCTCTTCCTTCCTTCCTCCCTTTCTTCCTTTCTTCCATCCTGTTTCCTTCCTTCCTTTCTTTCTTTCTTTCTTTCTTTCTTTCTTTCTTTCTTTCTTTCTTTCTTTCTTTCTTTCTTTCTTTCTTTCTTTCTTTCTTTCTTTCTTTCTTTCTCTCCCTGCTGTGCAAAGTGTGGGTTCCAGCTGGGATCTGTGCCGGATTTGACCTTGAGGCTAACAATCTGGTTGTGCTCCTTGAATGAGCGCGCCTCCCCGTGAGCCAGTTCCTTGCAAGTAAACATGTGTTTTTCTTTTCTTTCTTTTCTTTTCTTTTTTAATTTGCCACTTCCTGGCTTGCCTTTGCAAATAAATGATGTTGGTGACAAAAAAAAAAGAGGGGGAGAGAGAAGCTGGAGAACTGGCATTTGGGGGGGGCTGAATATAAAACAGTTTCACGGACGGGAATGCTAATTTTTTTAAAAAAAGCAACAGGTATCTGCGGGAGCTTTTCCCTAGGAAGGGAACCTCCTTCGTGACTTACCTGTGGGGATCATCCATGGGGAATTATAAGGTTTTTTGTTTTTTCCCTCCCCTGCTTCTTTGCTTTCTCTGGAAAACCGGCTGTCGGGATTCTGGCACTGAACCCCGTTTAAATCCCGAGTCTTGAGCCAAACTTCCAAAACTTCAAAAGGATTGATTGGGAGTCATTGCTTGGGTGTAGCCCGCTCTGAGCCACATCATTCATTCCTTGTCACCCTTGATCCTGGTTTCCCCCACCACCACCTCCTGGGTGGATCCTAATTCCTGTTCTCCAGTGAGACCCATCCATGCCCAGAGTCATCAGTTGTTCTGACTAAGGCTTCATAGACTGGAACTACGCACACGCTTATTTAAAAAAAAAAACCAAGATTTATTCTATTGCAACGCTGGGAATTATTTTCATTCCCAGCCGGTAATGAACCTCAAACAGTCTCCCGAGATAAGCACCCCCTTTTCTTTTCTGTGAAGCGCTGCCAATAACAGAAGTATCAAATGAACTAGGAAAAAAAAAAAAACTAACCGAAGTGCAAAGAGCTTCCAGGATGACTCGGAACCGATCAAACGACTTTGCTTCCTGCAAAGGTTTTGTCATCTTGGCCTGACCTTTATATCTTAGGGGAGGGCCAATCACCTCCCAGACTTACTCCCGCGTCGCCCCTTCTGCTTCAGTTGCTCTCGCCTTCTAGCAGCTCTGTGCATACGCGCACTGGGAACAGGCTCCCTTTGTTCCTCTTCCTCGCTGCTGCCAGACTCCAAAGGCTCCGGGGGCAGCACCCCACTCCCAGATGGTCCTGGCCCCATCTCTGTATCGGACGCAGGACCCTCATCCGAGTCCTCTCCAGACTCCCAGACTGGTCCCCGTTCTTCCCCACTGTCCGATTCCACTGCCCTCCGCACAGTCTGCCGGCGAACCACACAATTTTGGTCACCCAGTTACTATCTTTGTAAACATTTACGGAATGCGCTTTCGGTTTGCAAGCTGCCCCACTGCTCCCCTCCCTCCCTTTCTGTTGGCAACTCTAAAAAGACCATAGAGATATTTGATGAGGTGACGCCAATATCCCGCCAACATTCAACAGCCCCCCCTGTATGGGAGGTGTGTACCTGTTTGCTGCACAAACACAAGGGGAGCTTCTGAAATTGGTGCGCAGGTAGTCCTTGACTTAACCACCGCAGCTGTGCCCGAGCCCCAAAGTTTCTGTTGCTAAGCGAGACGCTTTTCAACTGAGTTTTGCCCCTTTTTAACGCTCTTTCACGCCATGCTTGTTAAGTGAACCGCTGCAGCTGTTAAGTTAGTGGCATGTGGTTCATTTAGCGGACGGCAGTGGTTTGCTTAACCACCATGGCGGGAAAAAGTTGTAAAAACAGCGTGACTCTCCGAGCAGCCGCCTTGCTAACCAAGCAGAAATTCTGGATTCAATTACGTTCGTAAGGCGAGGACTGCCTGCGTTATGCCTTTCCCAGGAGCTGTACCTCTTCATGTTGGGGTGCTGCTGAAATGGCGACGCCCAGAGAACGCACAACACACATAACATGGACCCACACAGGCATACACACCCCATTATGAGTTTGAGTTACCCAGAGTAAATTTGCATTTCTTGGAGGTAGATACCGCATCCTGTTTTCTGACTGATGTGAAAACTTGGGTTTGTTTGTGGGTCCAGGAAATAAAACATCCCCAAGACACGGTGTTGTGTTGCAGCTGATTGTAGGCTTAAAGCTTGAGGTTAACTGCGTTCGGTTCTTGGGGGATACTGGATTTTGTGTATGTGTGTTGTATTCTGCGTTGTCCTTAGCCATGATTGGCTTGCCTCTCTCCCAGAAAATGTTAATTATGGTTATCCCCAACAGCAAGGGAGGTTCAAAACTCCCTGTTTTCATCGTATTACCATAATTTGGCCATGGGTACCTGGTTTCTAAGTTGAAAATTGTAGCTGCAACTTCTGGTGGCCTCTTTGGTTTTGGAAAAGCCCTTGCCTTCTAACGACACCACAAACACAATTTGGTTTTTGCAAAAGAACAACTGTTTTTGTGTCGTTCTTGGACTGCAGTAGTGAGTAGATGAGCATACTTTTGATTAGGGATACAAAACCGCTAGAAAATCACTTCGGGATAATAAATGAAATTCTTAATTATGTTATCAAGACGATGATGATGATGATGTGTGAAATTATTCTGGAAGTTGAGATCCAGAGGTTTTTCTCCCCTCTTTGGAGATAACTGGTCCTTTTTTAAAAAAAAGAAAACCTTTGCCTTTGATCATTTCTTATTTTTAACATTCGTGGTTTTGTCCTCATTTCCCGGTGGCTGAATAAAGTGCATCCTAAGGATTTTCCCAGTCTTCCATTCAATAAAATAACAGAATGAGGCTCTGGATCTCTTTAGAAACTGCTAGATGTTTGGGAAACGGGCACAAAGCTGTAAAAAGAACAGATTGGAAGGCAGAAGGGGCTGTTAGATAAAACCCCGAACTAATTTGGAGGTGAGAGAACAGGGGAGACGAAGAGGGAAGAAGAAAGGAAGAGAACCGATAGGAGCAAATGGGTTGCCTTTTTGTTTTCAGATATTTATACCTTTTGCTAAAATTTGATTTGTCTTTGCAAGTTGCTTTCTGAGGGAAGGAAGGGAAGGAAGGAAGGAAGGAGAACACAACTGAATAAAGAGAGAGGGAGGGAAGAAAGGAAAAGAGACAGAGGAAGAAAGAAGGAAGGAAGGAAGGAAAAGAGAAAGGCAGAAAGAGTCAGAGAAAGATGGGGAAGAAAGGAAAGGAGGAAGGGAAGAAAATAGACTTATCACTGAATAATGTGCTTTTTCGAAGCTGGGACCTTGGAGAGACCATTTTTGAACGATGTTCTCTTGTTTAGTTGACTCTGTGTTCCAAATTCTCCAGGGTCCCAAACTGGAAAAATTGTCTAAAAATATATAATGCAGATCTAACTTGGTTTACCTAACCTCATTTTCCTCAAAGTGACCCACAACTTGTCCTTTTTCTGAGGCTGGAAAAGAGAAATGAATATAAAGGAGCACATCGAATTGAGTGTGCTGTACAGGCAGTCCTCGACTTACGACAGTTCATTTAGTGACCTTTCAAAGTTACAACATTACTGAAAAAGTGACATGACCATTTTTCACACAACCGTTCCATAGTCCTCCTAGTCACGTGATCAGAATTCAGAGGCTTGGCAACTGGCATGTTTTATGCCTGTTGCAGTGTCCGGAGATCACGTTTTGCAATCTTGTGACAAACAAAATCCATGTTTCTCTCTCTCTGTCTCTCTCTCTCTTTCTTTCTCTTTCTGTCTCTGTCTGTCTGTCTCTATCTGTCGTTCCCTCTCTGTCTCTCTCTCTCTTCCTGTCTGTCTGTCTTCCTCTCTCTGTCTCTCCCTCTCTCTCTTTCTCCCCCTCTCCCCCTCTGTCTGTCTGTCTGTCTCTCTCACTCTCTCGCTCTGCCTGTCTCTGTCTCTCTCTTTCTCTCCCTCTCTCCCTGTCTCTCTCTCCCTGTCCCTCTGTCTCCCTCTCTGCCTGTCTTTCTTTCTCTTTCTGTCTGTTTGTCTGTCTCTCTCTCTCTCTGTCTCTCTTTCTCCCTCTCTGTCTCTCTCTCCCTGTCTCTCTCTCTATTCCTGTCTCTCCCTCCCTCTCTCTTTCCCTCTCTCTCCCCTCTGTCTGTCTCTCTCTCTCTCTCTCACACACACACACACACACACTCACACACTCTCTCTCTGTTCCCCCCTCCCCTTTTTGTGTGTTCAGAATTGTGTCATTCAGACAAGGGCCCTGCCCTACCGCAAGGCGCACTGCGAAAGTTTCAGCCGTGGCTCCTCACCACTCAACAGACCGGGAAGGCAGATGGGGAGTGGGAACAGGGAGAAACGGCTGGCTTGACGTCCCCCCATTTGTGCCTTCATGGGTGACACATTTCATCACGAGTCAGCAAGCTCTCCTTCCCCCGCAAATAATGCCTTCCAGTTACTGGCTTGTGGTAAACTCTCTCTCTCTCTCTGTGTATGGTGTGTGCATGGTGTGTGTGTATGGTGTGTGTTTCCTTGCTCCCTGCTCCCCCCCGCACACACACACAACTTGTATTTCCTTGCCGGTGTGTACTGCTTTGTCACCGTGGGGCTGACGCACGGATGGGCAGGAGGAACTGCAAGATTTTTCCCGCTCGTTGGATTGAGCTGTGGCCCTGCGGTTGTAGCACACACAAACACACACCCAGAGAAGTCCCTTCACACAAAGAAAGAAAGAAAGAAAGAAGGAAGGAAGGAAGACCCTGCAGAAACTTTTCTTGTTTTTCTCGGCGCCGTTTTCAGAAAGCTTTGAGGCTCAAATTCGCAGCAGTCATAGGAAGTAGGTGTGAGAAAAAGTCAGTGGATATTCAGCATTCCTTTATATATTTGATTTATATCTCACCTTTATTATATTTTTTAATCAAGGCAGTGGATTTCCTCCTCCCTCCTCCTATTTTCCATAGAACAACAATCCTATCAGGTAGGTTAGTCTCGAAAGAAAAGAAAAGAAAGAAAGAAAGAAAGAAAGAAAGAAAGAAAGAAAGAAAGAAAGAAAGAAAGAAAGAAAGAAAGAAAGAAAAAGAAACCACAAGACTGGGCTAAAGCCACCCAACTGGCTTTCATGCCTAAGACGGCACTAGAACTCACAATCTCCTGGTGATTGGCCCAAAGTTACCCAGCTGGGTTTTTGGCTAAGGCTGGGACTAGAACTCACAATCTTCTTGTTACTAGCCTGGTGCCTTAACCACCAAACCAAACTGCCATGTCTAACCAGACTTCATTTCAGGTCCCCCAAATTTTCCAGTTTGGGGGTCTTAAAAAGGACTAGAACTAAGGTACAATCCAATAATTCCCAATCCGGATCTCAATTAGTTTTACAACAAATGAGGTATTCTGTTTAGTTTGTTGTTTTGGGGACACGGTGCAAAGCAAGTATTTTTCCCTCCCTACATTGTAGAATTTCTTTCTCTGTCTGTCTCTTTCTCTCTCTCTCTCTTTCTCTCTCTCTTTTTTTTGCCCTAGAAGGACTAGTTCAACTTTTCCTTCAGGATTTTTGTTGCTAGGAAGGAAAAGAAAAAAAAATATCTGAAGCCGCTCAAAAGAATACAAAATGAAGGCATATTTAAATGGTCTCTTTTCACCTCCAATAGGGGACATGGTGGCTCAGTGGCTAAGACGCTGAGCTTGTCGATCAGAAAGGTCGGCAGTTCGAAGGTTCGAATCCCCAGTGCCGCGTCATGGAATGAGCTCCCATTCCTTGTCCCAGCTTCTGCCAACCTAGAAGTTCGAAAGCATGTAAAAAAATGCAAGTAGAAAAATAGGGACCCCTTTGGCGGGGAGGTAACAGCGTTCCGTGCGCCTTCGGCGTTTCGTCTTGCCGGCCACACGACCACGGAGACGTCTCTGGACAGCGCTGGCTCTTCTTCGACTTTGTGATGGAGATGAGCACCGTCTCCTAGAGCCGGGGACAACTAGCCCGGATGTGCCAGGCGGATCTTTACCTTTACTTTTTCACTTCAAGCCTGGAAAAGTTGGAATTGTCATTCTGCAAGGAGGAGCAAGGTGGGAGCAGGGAGCCCTTCTCACAAGCTGAAATGTAATCTTACTAACTGGGATGCGGCCAGGGCTCTGCGGTTCACAGGAAGTTTGCCTAGTGGACTCCCTGGGCCTGAAAGGTTCTTTCCCTCATGTGTTTTTCATTAACGGACGAGCAGTAAGCCCCGCTCTGTACTTTCCTTACCTGCAAAGCATTTCCATCCTATTCCTTCTCATCAGAGGGTTAACTTTCCCTGTAGCAAAAGCACATTTTTGATGTGCCCGTAAAACACTGGCCTTGTAAAACGCTTGTAAAAAGTGTTAATACCACTTTATTAACACCTTGGTAAAGCCACAGCTGCTGCTACTACTGCATTCCAGTTATGACCACTGCAGTTTGCGGCAACCAAAAGTGTGAAGAATGGTCCATTGTAACATTGAACAGTCACTAAATGAACTGATATAAGTCGATGACTACCTGTAATATTAGATTTGCATTTAACATGCTGTGTCAAACCCATGAATTATGACATAGCTAATAAACCACAATTAAAGCACAGACACACACACACACACACACACACCCCTTGGTTTTCATGAGATGTGAATACACTTTAGTGAACTCCGTGGCTCATCATAATCAGTTCTGACTTTGAATGTTTTGCTAAGAGACCAGTCATAAATCAAGGACTACTTATATATTTCTCTCCAAAATACTTATTTTTTTAACTAAGGGTTGAAATGAGGGGTTTTTGGTGGTCTCTGAGCCTGGTTGTTTTCTTGCAGAGGTTTTATTACGAAAACTAGGTAACATCAGTGCTTGATGATGTTACCTAGTTGGGTAATGAAGCCCAACCAGTTTTGATTGCCATGATGTAAAAAAGATGTTGAGGCTCTAGAAAAAGTGCAGAGAAGAGCAACCAGGATGATGAGGGGACTGGAGACTAAAACATGTGAAGAAAGGTTGCAGGAACTGGGCCTGGCTGGTCTAGGGAAGAGAAGGACCAGGGGAGACCGGAGAGCAGTCTTCCAATCTCTCAGGGGCTGCCCCAAAGAAGAGGGAGTCAAGCTATTCTCCAAAGCCCCTGAAGGCAGGACAAGAAACAATGGGTGGAAACTAATCAAGGAGAGAAGCAACTTAGAACTAAGGAAAAAAATTCCTGACAGTGAGAACAGTTAATCAGTGAAAAAAAATGCAAGTTTTTAAGAAGGGATTGGACAGCCCTTTGTCTGAAATGGTCTAGGGCAGGGCCTCCCAAACCTGGCAACTTTTAAGACTTGTGGACTTCAACTCCCAGAATTCTCCAGCCAGCTCTGCTGGGAGTTGAAGTCTACAAGTCGTAAAGTTGCCAAGTTTGCAGATCCCCGGTCTAGGATTTCCTGCCTAAGTAGGGGGTTGGACTAGAACAGCGGCCGCCAACCGGTGGGCCGTGAGAACATTTTGGTGGGCTGCAGAGAAATCTCACCCACAGAGCATCCCCCCCCAAGCAATTAATCCAGGCTGCGCAGAAACACAAGGCTGCGTCGCTCACATGGCCCGCAGGAACCCTCCCCGCCCACTTACTCCTTACCTGGCAAACTTGTCTGCTAAGTTGCTATTTTCTCTTTTTCCGACCATCATCTCTTCTGCTGTGCTAGGAGATTTAGATTAGCCAGGAAGCAGAAAACGGATGGATTTCTTGCTTTCTAGCTAGTCTTTAGATCTTGAGCTCTGCTTTTAAGCAGAGCGAACCTCCCTTAGGACTGAAGGTTCTCTTATTCAGTGCAGACTCACCGCAAGCAAATTTTATGTGACAGACTGAGCTAGCCGATGGCAGATAGATAGATCACTGAATGATTCTGTGAGCAATTCAATCTGCCTGCCTGCTTTGCCTGATTTTGGGTAAAAGTTGCTCTTTTTTTAAATAAAAAAATGCAATATTTACATACATGGTGTGTTGTGAGTTAATTTTGTGAGTTTGCGTGCTAGCAAATTTGATGAGTTTGCTTGCAAGCAAATTTTATGTGACAGACTGAGCTAGCCGATGGCAGATAGATAAATCTCTGAATGATTCTGTGATTCTGTGAGCAACTCAAATCTGCCTGCCTGCTTTGCCTGATTTTGGGGAAAAGTTGCTCTTTTTTTAAATAAAAATGCAATATTTATAATAATATTTATAATAATATTTACATACAAGCCATGCCCAGCCAGTCACATGACCACCAAGCCACACCCACAAATTAGACCACGCCCACAGAACCGGCTAGTAGTCCCTGGGATCTAAAATTATGAGTTTGGTGGTCACTGAGGTCCAAAAGGTTGGCGACCCCTGGACTAGATGACCTCCAAGGTCCCTTCCAACTCTTATTCTATCTACAAAGAAAGCATCTGCAAGAAAACCACCAAGCTCAGAGATCACCAAGGATCCCTTCCTCCTCCTCCTCCTCCTCCTCCTCCTCCTCTTCCCTGCAAACCTCACTCCTTTCTAGCACTGATGATGTTATCTAGTTAGGTCATGAAACATTTGCAAGAAAACCACCAAGCTCAGAGATCACCAAGGATCCCTTCCTCCTCATTTGCAAAACCCTCCTCCTCCTCCTCCTCCTCCTCCTCCTGTGCCAAACCTCACTCCTTTCTAGCACTGATGATGCTATCTAGTTAGGTCATGAAACATTTGCAAGGAAAGCCACTCAGCTCAGAGAGCACCACGGTTCAACCCTGAGCTACCAATATTCTTCTTTATTGATACCATCTCAGTTCCCATAAGTCGCACGTGCAAGGAAAGGATAAGGAGAGCGATCCTTACGAGACAAGCAATTGGCTGAAGGAGCTTAAGCAGCAATGAATTGATGACTCTTCCTTGGAGAATTTGCAGCTTCCTTCCTCCCTTCAGGCGGGCGAACCAGCCTAGTTCCTCCCCTCTTAATTCCGTTTGGTCTAAAATTGCTGACCTTTCCTTTCAATCTGCCTCCTTAATTAAGGGTGATAGGGAGCCATTTCACCCCGCAAAGCAAAGCCCAGGGACTCGCGTTCATCCTTTCTCGTCTCATTTATTTTTTTTCCCTTCGGCTCCCTAAAAAAGAGACGCTTCCTTGCTTGGTTTATCAACCGAGGAAAAAATGCACTTCCTTGAAGTAGGGTAGGAGAAGCACGTAAGAGTTGCCTCATTTTGGAGAGGATGTGGGTGGTTCATTCAAGGAGAGAGACAATAACGGTTAAAAGAAATCGGCACCTTTTTTAAAAAAAAATAAAAAAAAGTCGGTCTCTCGAGATAAACAGATGTCAGATCTGAGCGGAGCAATCTTGAAAAGTGCAAATGAGTTTTCCAAGGTAAGAAAGAGGAAAACTTACCCTTGGCTTTCGCAGAAAGGAGAATCGGGAAATAGCCCATGGTTGGTAAGTTGGATTTTTGGCTTTTTAAATTGTGTCACTTCTTATTTCCTTTTTATTTTTACTTTCAAGATGTCGAAAGGTAGGATCGCTAGAGTCAGTCGTGAGTTCGTGTCCTATTTCTGTTCATCTCTTGAAATGTAGAAGGGCTGCCCAGCTATCTAGAATGAATTCATGATTCAACAAACACACCGTATTTCTAACTAGCGGGGTACCCGTGCTTCGTTACGAAACTCTGTGATCGGGCAAGTTTTTGGGGAGGAAAATAAGGGGGGGAAGGAAATCTGCCTCTGCCTACCAGCCTCCATCGGTATTCATCTGGCTAGCGTCCTGTCAGTGTGTGAGGAAAGTTGAGGGCTGTTTGGAAACTGAAACAGTATTTGCTGTGCGAGCAAGAAGGAGACAGCAAGGAGCCTGGGTGTGGCTTAGCTCAACTGTTCTATACTCAAGCTGCTTGGTGCTGCTGTGAAACTGAAACTCCTCTGCTTGTGTTTTGCATTTGGAATAGATTTCAGGTGGGGAGGGGGGAGTAGAACTCCTTAGCAGAATAATAATAATAGTAGTAGTAGTAGTAGTAATAATAATAATAATAATAATAATAGTAGTAGTAGTAGTAGTAGTAGTAATAATAGTAGTAATAGTAGTAATAATGGAAATACTCTAAATGTTCTGATGGTCATTTTGAAAAATCCTTTCTTAGTGAGCCCCTAGAAGCCAAGAGGAACATACGGGCCCAATTTCAAGTTCCTGGGCCTTATGGTTCTGGAGATTGTGTGATGACGCATGAGTGGTATTTCACTTTTAGAGAGAGAGATTACGCCGGTATGAACCTGTTGCACGTTGCACCGGCCCTGCAAGTCTTTCATATTAAACCTAATTGTGGTGTGATGTTGCACTCAGAAGCCTGACAGCCTACGAATAAAAGCTATTTTTCAGCCTATTCGTTCGGCTGGCTGGTGATGTTGAAAGACTCAGGGTTTTTCCTCCCTCGCCCTTGGAAATCCAGGGTCGAGAAGGCTTCTCGATCTGATCTTCGCCTTTGACTTTCCCACGGTCCCTTCTGGATGTTGGGGGGAAAATGCGCCGCGTGGTTTTTGAGAGGATCCCTCTTTTCCATTAACTTCCACCACCGCTGTAACTTTAAATTGAAGCCTCTGCAGGCAAGGCAGGAAGTGCCTTTGGGTTTGACAGGTGGGTAGTAGCCCTTGGGACTTGTGAACAACCACAATAACAGCTAAACAACTTTCAGCTGCCTCGGCACATCCGTAGAAAGACCAACAGCTCGCTGGTTCGTGGTTTTGGGGGCAGGCTTGAGCCTTCCAAACCGTTTCTGAAAACTCCCTTGGCTGTGCAAAAGTGCAAACTTTGATGTCAGAACATGTTTGATTAAACGGTGCGCGCGCGTGATGTTGTGTCCACTTTTTTTTAGCAGCTTAAGCCAGGGCTCCCCAAACGTGGCCGCTTTTAAGACTTGTGGACTTCAACTCCCTGGATTCTCCAGCCGCATGAGTCACACGGTCGTTAAGTGAAGCTTTGCTGGCTGGAGAATTCTGGGAGTTGAAGTCCACAAGTCTTAAAAGTGGCCACGTTTGGAGACCTCTGATATAAGGTCTCCTCCTTGAGCAGGTGGATGGACTAGAAGACCTCCGAGGTCCCTTCCGGTCCTATTTTTTTTTCATTGATTTGATTAAGGGAGAAATTTGCAACTGGGAGTTGAAGTCAGTAAGTCTTAAAAGTGGCCACGTTTGGAGACCTCTGGCTTAAGTAATTCAGGTCGTCCAATCAGAGCTGAGCGCAAAATTTCCGTTGCTAATCGAGACAGTCGTGAAGTAAGGTGTTTTTTTTTGGTCCCGTTTTTACAACCTTTCTTGCCACGGCGGTTCAGTGAATCGCTGCCGTTGTTAAGCGAGGAACCCGGTTGTTAAATGAACCTGGCTTCCTTCCCTCTGGAGTTTGCTGATCAGAAGGCCGCAAATGGGGATGGCGTGACCCCGGGACATGAATACGACTCGGTTGCCAAGGTTGTCTGAATTTGGATCGTCTGACCACAGAGACGCCGCAGTGGTCATAAGTGTGAAAAACGGTCACAAGTCACTTTTTCAGTGCCCTTGGAGCTTCGAAGAGTCACTATTTTAGCACATTTTTATCAATGGGCCCAAGGGGTACCTGGATCCTAGTTTTACTCCAAGCACCTTCATGCTGTCCTGTGCAGGCTGCAATCTCTAATCTCTGCGAGTCTGCTAAACAAAACTCCACACTGGCAACAGGAAGAGCATCCGGCCAGTAAACAATCTGGTAGATCCATTCAGTTGCCCAGACTCCACCTGCAAGGGATTATGGGGGTCATTAGATGATGATGATGATTGAAGGGGGGGGGGGAACCCCTTTCTTTGCAGCTGAGATTGGCAGAATGACGGGGACAGCGAGGACCTTAATCCAGTTCAGAATCCAAATGATTTTATTGTCATTCGGAGTTGGCTTTGCTTCACATGAGCAGTGACATCGAGAATTGGCTTTGTTTGAATTCTAAGAGCAACTCTGTTAATCCCACCTTTCTAATCGACCGTGAACCCAACTTGTTAATTCAACGGAAATGAATATTTCTGCTCCTCTTGTACAAGCAAGGAAGGAAAAAGGGGCAGAGAAGCTATAAAGGTTTGAAATAAGATGTAAAGAAACAGGGTTTATTTAGAGATAATGGGTAAAAATATAGCTAAAAAAGAGATTCTGCAAAAGTACATAAGATTGTATTATTGTATTTGTATTTGAAATAATGTTAGAAAATTGGAACATTATCTGATTATAAAATGGGATAAAATATTAAAAGGAACGTGTAAAGATTTGTGGTTTAAGATGTAAGATGTTTGAGATGTTTAAGATTTAAATGAATATTAATTTTAACCATAGAGTTTAATTGCTATGGATTATTGTTTTAGTTATATTATGAACTTATTATTTTTTCTTGTTTTAAAATATAGTACGTAGCTTTAGAATGTACTAAGCAGAATCTGGATGAAAATTATGTATTACTTGAAGTGTTAAATTTAGGGGAAAGATATAAAGGCGTCATATTTTGTGTTAATGAGAAAAGATAATAGATAGTTGAAACAGAACAGATATAAGTATATTGATTTAAACTGAGTACTAGAACTTTTTTATCATCATCGTTGGACTGCCTTCTTTGGCTAAACAAAAGGAACATGCTTATCATCTTGTACTTATTGGGCTGCTTCTTCTGAGGTTCATGGGTTACTTCCAGTCATGAAATTGAAGTATAACAGACCGCCAAATACATTTGTCACCCGAGTCCATAACGGGAGGGATTTGAGCAAGAAATAGTTCTTTTTTGGCGGGGTGGGGATGTCCTTCTAGTACTGGCATTAATAATGTGAAAATCAGGTTGTTGGTGTTTCCTTGGGAGAGGTTGCAGTTCCGAAGAGGAGTTGCCAACGTCACTGGCTAGCAAATGGAATTCCAATCATATTTATTTATTTCCTCAGTACAGAAAAGTGCAAATGAACAGGGCTGATGGATTTGGGGTCAAGAATAAACTTGGATCCTATCAAACTTACATTTGTCGGACACCTTGTCAGGAGTGAAAGAACTGATGCTCCCGTGAAGGTTCAATTTCACTACTTTATTGCTAAAAGCCTACGCGAAGGAATCTTCTCAACTCATGGTTAGCACAGAGGTCTCCAAACTTGGCAACTTTAAGACTTGCATAGCTGGCTGGAGAATTCTGGAAGTTGAAGTCCACAAGTCTTAAAGTTGCTGTTGTGGTTTGCCAACAGCAGGTACGGACGGCTGAGGTCTCAGAGAGCAAGGTCTCAGATGAGGGGCCTGCGTGGGATGCCGGGATGGGGCCAGGACCCTCAGGGAGTGGACTGCTGCCTTCGGAGCGTGTGGAGGCTGGCAGCAGTGAGGAAGAGCACCCCGAGGAGCCTGTGCCCAGGTCACACGCGCGCAGGGCTGCTCGAAGGAAAGAGCAGCTGCAGTAGCACGGGCGACTCTCCCTCTCTCTCTCCCTCCCTCTCTCTCCCTCTTCCCTCCCTCCCTCCTCCTTCTCCCTCCTCTCCCCTCCCTCTCTCCCCCTCTCTCTCCCTCCCTCTCTCCTCTCTCTCTCCCTCCCTTCCCCTCCCTCTCTCTCCCTCTTTCCCCTCCCTCCCTCTCTCTCTCCCTCCCTCTCTCTTCCTCCCTCTCTCCCTCCCTCTCCTCTCTCTTTCCCTCCTTCCTTCTCTCCCTCCCTCTCTCTCTCTCTTTCCCTCCTTCCTTCTCTCCCTCCCTCTCTCTCTCTCTCTTTCCCTCCTTCCTTCTCTCCCTCCCTCTCTCTCTCTCTCTCCCTCCTTCTCTCCCTCCCTCCCCCTCTCCCTCCGTCCCCTTTCTCCCTCCCCTCTCTCCCCTCCTTCCCTCCCTCCTCCCCCTCTCTCTCCTCCCTCTCTCTCTCAAATTGGCACCCTATAATGATTCCTTCCCGCCGTTGGCTGCCAGCTTCACCATTGGCAACAGCACCTAAAACACCGAGTAAGTGGACAGCGCTAGTAAAAAGCCCAATGAGAAGGGGTGTGTGTGTGTGTGTGTCGCTTCTGTTCCTCCTAAAATGACACCCAAACAACAATCACACTTCCCCCCATTCTCAGCCCTTGCGTAAAACATCCCCTCATTTCCTGGGTCCTTTTTCCTAGGGCGCCTTGCAATGATTGATGGGCGGTGGAATCCTTTTCTTGCTCAACCACCATCGTGCTAACCCGGTTTCCTTCCGGTTTGGGCTTTTCATTTGGGGTCTGCGCGCTGCCTTGGGTTGCATTATCGGCACGCGTTGGGCTTCTTGGCTTCTCTTGGAATACACCAGTTCTGATTTTGACATACAATAAGTGCCAGATATCCACAAGGGAGGCAAGACATAAGAATTTATTTGTCATTACACTCGCAAGCGGGTGCAACGAAATGTGGTGCTCTTCCACAAGTCAAACTGGACAACACCATTGAAAGAAAAATAAAATTAAACACAACAGACCATACAATAATCTCTATACAATTTTAAAATGTAGCTTGCAATGATTTTGGTACGAAATAATCAACTTTCCAGGGCTGTAAGAGCCCGGCTTATGAAATAATTGCTCATCTCAGATGGATCAGGGTATGTGAGTCTTTTCTCTTTGAAAAGTGACGTCCAGGGGCTCCTTAGCCTAGAGCCGAATCTCTTCAACTTGGCAACTTTATGAGGGGTGGACTTCAACTCCCAGAATCCCCCAAACTCGGTTGGTTGTGTTGGACATCTGAGGACCAGGTGGGTGGGCGTGGCCAGGTGGGCGTGACACGGGACCCGTGTCGGGGGCGGCCGTGGTAGCCATGTGCTAAGGCAGGATTTCCCTGAGACCCTTCTGCATTCTTCTTATAATCTCCTTTTATTCTTCCTTCCTTCCTTCTTTCCTTCCTTCCCTTCTTTTTCCTTCCCTCTTCCTTCTCCTTTCTTCTTCCTTCCTTCGCCTCTTTCCTTCTTTTTCCTTCCTTGCTCTCTTCCCATCTTCCCTTCTTTTTCTTTGTCTTTCCTCTTTCCCTTCCTCCTTCCTTTCCTCCTTCCTTCCTTCCTTCCTTCCTTCCTTCCTTTCCTCCTTCCTTCCCCTCTTTCCTTCTTTTTCTTTCCTCGCTCTCTTCCCATCTTCCCTTCTTTTTCTTTGTCTTTCCTCTTTCCCTTTCTCCTTTCCTTCCTTCCTTCCTTCCTTCCTTCCTTCTTTCCTTCTTTTTCCTTCCTCGCTCTCTTCCCATCTTCCCTTCTTTTTCTTGGCATGACACCTGCCATGATTCACGCAACAACTGTGGCAAGAAAGTGAGGCAAAGCTCACTTGACAAATGTCTCACTTAACAACCAAAATTGTGGTCGTAAATCAAGGAATTACCTCTATTTTGCTGAGCAGCGTTAGGTTCTTGTATATAGGATCTCCCCAACTTTGGGTTTTAAAGTTTTTAAAAAGGCATTTTTGCTTAGGGGATCCCTTCCCCCCAAAATGTATAAATTGGAAAGCGGGCATATGCCAGTGATTTGCCATGTTGTTTTTATGGGAAGCTGCTTTTTAAATTGTGGGTGAAATTATGTGCAGAGTGCAAATGAGACCAAAACAGCCTGTCCCACTTAAGGGAAAGGGAGATTAAAGGGCATATAAATTGAGGTCGTAAGAAAATGAATAAATTATAGGCCAGGCAGGCTCTGGATAACCTAATCATTTCCTTAGATTTCCTTTGCACGACAATATCTGGGCTGGCCAGCTGTCTCTGAAGGACTGCAACACAACCTTATTATCCCTTCGAAGTGGAAGCCTTTTTAAAAATATTGCAGCAGTGATTTTTCTAAAAATTAAATGCCCACACAAGTTGAGCTCAAGGCGATGTCTCTCAAAGAAACGAGAGTGCTAAATACTTCAAGGTGCTAAATACCTGCCGTTGATGTGAAAAATATTAATTGCAGGTTTTGTTCATTATCAGAAATGTCTAAACAGACTTCATATTAGAGGCTGCTGTTAAAAAAACAAGAGCCTGGGGAAATCTGTGGTGAGGCTTTGTAAGGTTAGTGTAAAAGTTATACACAAAGATAGCGTGTACACGTTTTTCTCCCTTCTCTCCCTCCCTCCCCCCCACCTTCCTTCATTTCTTCCTTCCCTCTATTTTTCCTTCCTTCCCTCCCCTCCCTCCCTCCTCCCCTTTCTCCTTTCCATTCCTCCCTTCCCTCCCTTCTTTCCTTCCTTCCTTCCTTCCTTCCTTCCTTCCTTCCTTCCTTCCTTCCTTCCTTCCTTCCTTCCTTCCTTCCCTTAAAGCAAGGGTCTTCAAACGTGGCAAATTGAAGACTTGTGGACTTCAATTCCCAGAATTCCTGAGCTAACATGGACTGGAGGAGGAATCCTGGGAGTTGAAGTCCACAAGTCTTAAAGCTGTCAAGTTTGAAGACCCCTGCCTTAAAGAATACAGAATAATAGACTTGGAAGGGACCTTAGAGGTCTTCTAGTCCAGCCCCCTGCTCAAGCAGGAGATCCTATGCCATTTCAGACAAGCAGTTGTCTGATCTCTTCTTAAAAGCCTCCGATGACCAAGCACCCACGACTTCTGCTGGCAAGCAGTTCCATTGGTTAATTGTCCTCACAATTAGGAAGTTTCTCCTTAATTCCAGGTTGCTTCTCTCCTTGATCCGTTTCCATCCGTTGTTTCTTGTCCTGCCTTCAGGGGCTTTGGAGAAGAGGTTGACCCTCCCCTCTTCTTCATGGCAGCCCCTCAAAGATCGGAAGGCTGCTATCCTGTCCTCTTCTCTAGACTGGCCAAGCCCAGTTCTTGCAACTGTTCTTTATATGTTTTAGTTTCCAGGCCTTTCATCTTCCCAGTTGCTCTTCTCTGCACTTTTTCTAAGTCTCAACCTCTTTTTTTTTGCAATATGGTGACCAAAACTGGACGCGGTTATTCCAGGTGTGGCCTTAACTCTGAAGTTTTTATAAAGCGATGCAAATACTTCTCATGAACTTGACTCTGTCCCTCTGTTTATGCAACCAGGGATGGCATTAACTTTTCTGGCTGCCGCCACACACCCCTGGCTCGTGTTTAAGGGATCGTCCGTTAGGCCTCCAAGATCCCTTGCACGGTTATTTCAAGAGCCTCGGTGGCACAGTGGTTAAAGTGCAGTACTGCAGGGTATTTCTCCTGACTGTTGGCCGCCTGCAGTTTGGCAGTTCGAATCTCACCAGGCTCAAGGTGGACTTAGCCTTCCATCCTTCAGAGGATTCAGATTGTTGGGGGCCAAAGGATGACTCTGTAAACCACTTAAAGAGGGCTGTAAAGCACTACAAAGTGATATATAAGTCTAAGTGCTATTGCTATTCCTTCCTTCCTTCCTTCCTTCCTCCCTCCCTCCCTCCCTCCCTTCCTTCCTTCCTTCTTTCCTTCCTCTCTTAATCCCCTTTCTCATTCTTTGTCCTGCTGGCGCAGTGGTTAGAATGCCGTATTGCAGGCTAATCTGCCCACTGCTGGCAGTTCGATCCTGACTGGCTCCAGGGTGACTCAGCCATCCGTCCTTCCGAGGTCGGTATAATGAGGACCCAGATTGCTGGGGGGGCAAGAGGCTGACTGTAAACTGCTGCAAAGCACTGTGAAGTGGCATATAAGTCTAATTGCTATTGTTATTGCTATCTGTTTATCTACATAGCTAGCTAGCTACTGTATACAGAATCTTATCCTATCCCATCTTATCTTATCCTGTTCTTATTCTCTTATTCTATTCTTATTCCATATTGTACCTTATCTATCTATCCACCTGAGCCCTGGGTGGCACAATGGTTAGAATGCCGTATTGCAGGCTAATTCTGCCGACTGCCGGCAGTTCAATCCTGACTGGCTCAAGGTTGACTCAGCCACCCGTCCTTCCAAGGTGGGTAAAATGAGGACTCAGATTGTTGGGGGCAAGAGGCTGACTCTGTAAACCGCTTAGAGAGGGCTGTGAAGCGGTATATAAGTCTTAAGTGCCCTTCCTTCCTTCCTTCCTTCCTTCCTTCCTTCCTTCCTTCCTTCCCTTTCTCCTTCTCCTTCCTTGTGGTGCAGTGGTTAGAATGTAAATATTTCAGGCTGATTCTGCCGACTGCCGGCAGTTCAATCCTGACTGGCTCATGGTTGACTCAGCCTTCCGTCGTTCCAAGGTGGGTAAAATGAGGACCCAGATTGTTGGGGTCAAGAGGCTGGCTCTGTAAACTGCTTAGAGAGGGCAAGAAATCCCTGTGAAGCGGTAGATCAGTCTAAGTGCTATTGCTATTTGAGCCAGGTTTTGCCTAATTTGTCCCTTGTACATTTTGGGTTTTCCCACCTAAGTGTAAAACCTTCCTTCCCTCCCCCCCACCTTCTTCTTTTTGTGTGCTTTCATTGCGGCAGAACCGCCAAAGTAAAACCAAATTTTGCTCTTTTTATTTGCAGTCCTACTGATTTGAAGGTTCGACTTCCTCGGAATTCTCCTCCAGAGAGAGACTGTGCCAAGAATACGGGGTAAGCAGATCAGACGCTAAGACTTGTCGCTCTTCCCACATTTCTGCAACCCGGTGCAACCCGGTGATTCCCAAACTGCTGAAAAAGTGTAGTAGCTCAGTAATAAAAGATGTGCACGTCTGTTATTACGTTTTGGCTTCCTTGTTTTTAAATGGCTTTATTTAATTCCGTGTCTGTGGCTACTCATCTCACCAAGTGACTGTGGGCAGCGAACAGGTTTCCAAGTACGAACATTTCATTATAATAGTAATAAAATTATTATTTCATTTAAAAAAAAAAAAAGGAATGAAAAAGGATATAGGAGTTTTTCTGTCTTCTGTCTGCCTGCCGGCCTCGCAGGAACATTCGTGATTTTAAAACGCTTGTTCTCCGAAGGGACACATTGTTCAGCGGATCAAATGAAACGAAGCCCATTTGAACAGGAAGTCAGTCCTGAGATGAATCCGAGCTGTTTTTTCTTCCAGGAAATGATCGAGGATGTAATAGGACCCATTAGCGCAACCGTACGTCCTTGGTTGAGCTCTCCTTGACAAGGAGGAAGGCTGCCACAGAGTTTCAGGAAGACGTAATTTTGAAATCTTGGAGAAAAAAAGGGAAGATTGAGAGCCTGAGCCTTTTTTGGGGGGGTGTTCCTTGGACCAAACAGTCTCCCACTGGGATTTTTCTGTCGGTCGAAGCGTTTTGAGTATGAATGTCAATTGAAACCGTTAAACGGGGGTTTCCCAACTTTGGAGGCTGGAAGAAGGGTGGACTTCAACTCCCAGAATTCCCCAGCCAGCCTGTCCAGGCTGGCTGGGGAATTCTGGGAGTTGAAGTCCACCCTTCTTCCAGCCACCAAGGTTTGAGAAATTTTGCCCTAATACTGGGGTGTCAAACTTCACTGAGAGCCGTATCAGGGCTGTTGGTTGACCTTGTTGGTGGGGTGGGGGAACTGGGTGGGTGTGGCCAACGGGGTGGGTGTGGCTGACTGGCTAGGCATGGCCGCCTTGATACCACTCCCCAAATTGCTGGCGTGTTTCCTTTTCACACTGGGTAGACCAGGCCAAAGGGATGCAGGCTGGCCAGTGGTGGGATTGACATTTTTTTTTTTTACTACCAGTTCTGTGGGCGTGGCTTGGTGGGCGTGGCAGGGGAAGGATACTGCAAAACCCTCCTTCCATCCCCACCCCACTAACCTGCTTTCCAGCTCCGTTTTCCTGTGCAGGGCAACTAAAGAAGACCCAGACGATCAGGGGTGGGCGCGGCTTGGTGGGCGTGGTATGCCTTGGTGGGCGTGGCATGCATTGGTGGGCGTGGCAAGGGAAGGATACTGCAAGATCCCCCTTCCCTCCCCACCCCACTAACCTGCTTTCCAGCTCCGTTCTCCTGTGCAGGGCAACCAAAGGAAGACTCAGCCGATCAGCTGGGACTCAAAGGGAGGCAGAGAAGAGATGGGGGTTGGCGGGGCCAGTCCGAGGTGGGATTGGCCGGTTCTCCCAACTACTCCAAATTTCTGCTACCGGTTCTCGAGAACCGGTCCGAACCGGCTGAATATACCACCTCTGGCTCCAGTCCTTGTTTATTAGTCACTTGTATTTTGACACCTCTGCCCTAATAGATTACACGCAGTTCAGCAATTGCAGGTTTTTTTTTTTCCTTATTAATTTTCTTAATTAAAGGAGCCCAGGTGGCGCAGTGGTTAAGAGTGCAGTACTGCAGGCTCCTTCTGCTGACTGCCAGCTGCCTGAAATTTGGCAGCTCAAATCTCACCAGGCTCCAGGTTGACTCAGTCGTCCCTCCTTCCGAAGTGGGTCAAATGAGGAGCCAGATTGTCGGGGGAACAAGAGGCTGACTCTGTAAAACCGGTTAGAGAGGGCTGGGAAGCACTATAAAGTGGTATATAAGTCTAAGCCTGCGATGGCGAACCTGTGTCATGCGCGCCAGGGGTGGCACGCAGAGCCCTCTCAATGGGCTGCTCTTCTGGTTTCTGGTGCGCACATGCTCATCAGCCAGCTGGTTTTCGTGGGTGCTGGAGTGCCAGAAAATGGTTCAAAAAATGGCCTGAAAAACAGCTTGGAAAACAGCCCAAATGCCATTTTTCAGGCCAAAAATGGTCTGATAAACAGACCCCCCAAACAGCCAAAAAACAGCCCTGAAAAACAGGCCTGCATGCACCAGCCAGCTGGTCATCGTTTTCTGGCACACACATGAAGGCACACCGGCCAGTTTGGGCACTCAGTGCCGAAAAGGTTCGCCATCACTGGTCTAAGCTATTGCTACTGCTAATGCAAATGTGTTCATAAAAATGCAGCTTTTTTTTTGTTGCGTTTCCACTAAGAGGAAATGAAGACCTTCCTAAAGAAATTGATCTTGGATATACAAAAATTTTAAGGTCTGTTAAATAGGGTTGTCTCAGATGAATTGGAACCTTAAATATTAATATACATTATAGGATAAAGGTATGTATAGAGTGAGAAATTCTAGAGTTGGTTGTTAGCTTTAAACAAGTTTGATTTGATGTGGTAATGATTTATTAGGGGTAAAATACAATTAACTCTGGTATATGAACTTAATATAGAGAATAATATATAATACATAATACATAATATTTGATAACATTCTGTTGTATAGTATCTGATAACACTTTATTAAATTGGAATTTAACTTGCCTAAATGACAGATTGGGCCGAAGAAATAGATCTAAAATAACTTGGTGTGTAAGCTTAGCAAATAGACTTGTAATCACACTTAAAGGGCTATTACAGGAGTAGCAGCCACGGTTTAAATCTCATTGCGGCGATTGAAAATACTCCGTACTCTAGTTGCAGATAGTCCTTGACTTAACAATCATTCAGTAACCATTCAAAGTTAGAACGGCACTGAAAAAGACGACGTACGGTGGATTTTTCACACTTATTTCACGCCGTTGCAGCATCCCTGCGCTCACGTGATCAAAATTCGGGCTCAGCAATTCTGGTAGCTACAGAAAGACCTCGGCAGCCTTGGCTTTGTCTAAATCTGTCGTTCGCTGTCCCCAAATTGTTTAGGAATCGATCCAAAAGCAGTATGGGTGAAACAATAGCATTGGCTAGACCTTGTGCATCCATTACGGTTCAAAAAGAAATAAAACGCCAGTCATAGCCCCAAATAATTGGTTTTTAATGCAGGAGAGCATCTTCCTGTTATCCAGCACTTAAGTTTTTCTGTATGGGTTACTGTCCTGTGGTTTGTGATAGCAGCTACAAGTCCTGCTATAAGCATTTCAGGAGTACAGGTGTATCCACTGACTTTACGGCCACAACTGAGCTCAGATTTGATGTTCCTAAGTGAGCGTCGCCCCATTTTTACGTCCTTTCTATCATCTGCACCTCTATTAACTGTCTGGTTTGGTTCTCCTCCTCCCACGTGTGACTACATGAACGGGGCCTGGGAATTCCCAAGATTGTAAGACAGAGTGAAAAGATGTTGGCAAAAAACCCACTTTCAAAACAGCCAAGAAAACCGCGTGGATGATTCGCCCGCCGGGCGTCAAGTTCATCTCTCGTCGCCTTTTTTGTGTTTTTAATTGAAAATTGTGCTTGCGATACACGCCTAGATAAGACTTCCCTTCTGGCCAATTGAGGGGGCCTTGTCGAAACGGGTTTCTGCCCGTTCTCTTTGTCTCCATTTTGTTTGGGCGGGGGGCGGGGGGGGAATCGATCTAGGCAATAATTTATAGTGATGAATCAATCAGTGAGTCTGTCAGTCAATTATATTTATTGAGGTTGTCTTGTTTCTAAATTGGCCATCGTGAATTTTAGAGGGCATCCAAACGAACAGCTCCTTCTCATTATTAAGGGAGCCATTTTGGCCTCGTGGTTAAGGGGAGGGCCGAGAAACTAGGAGACGGTGAATTCTAGTCCTGACTTAGGCATGGAAGCCAACTGGGTGACTTTGGGCTTTGGACTTTGATTGGGAATTCTAGTCTTACCAAGCAGAAAAACCAATTGGGGACCTTCGGTCAATCACACAGGAGATGGTGAATTCTAGTCCTGACTTAGGCATGGAAGCCAACTGGGTGACTTTGGGCTTTGGACTTTGATTGGGAATTCTAGTCTTACCAAGCAGAAAAACCAATTGGGGACCTTCGGTCAATCACACAGGAGATGGTGAATTCTAGTCCCGCCTTAGGAATGATAGATGGCTGGGTGACTTTTGGCCAATTACCAGGAGACGGTGAGTTCTAGTGCCATCTTAAGGATGATAGCCAACTGGGTGACTTTGGACCAATCACCCGGAGATGGTCAGTTCTAGTCCTGCCTTAGGCACGAAAGCCGGCTGGGTGTCTTTGGGTCAAATTTATGACATTCATATCTGTTGTGGCTCCGGGCTTGGATTCAGCTCCTGTGACTGATATGAGTTCAAGTGAGGAGGTCATGGCAGAAAAATATGAGCCGGCCTGGCTTAGTGATTGGACTGATAACCAGGATGAGGAGATGGACGTGACAAAGGACGACAGACCTGATGTATTAGAATTGTCAGGACCTTTGACCTCCTCTGGTTCCTTCTCTGATCAACAGCCGGGAATGGCTGACAGGGAAGTTTTGAGAGAGTCTTCTAGTGGAGATGAGAACTTGGAAAATTTGTGGTTAAATGTAAAAAATAGAAGACGGTTGAAAAGGCAAAATCAGCTGGAGCGAAGGAGGAGAGCGAGTCAGTAAATTAGCAGCTTGCCTCAATGAGTATAAAAGGACACAGCTGGGCTGGTACATTTTGCCAGGAACAAAATGACTATTTGAGTGAGGACGTTACAGCAAAGAGCTCTGAGACTGGAGATTTATTGCCAGGACTGGTTTGCCGGACAGAGTAAAGATTTATGCTGTGGATTGAGATTTCTGCCAGCCGTTACCTTGTAAGACTTCTTTCCGTTTGATTTAATTGTGAAACGGCTGCTGTCTGTTTTGTTCGTTTGAATTTTGAAGGGGAGTCATAACACATATCCATTTTGCCAATTATTGTGACCAGCAAAAGTTGCTCATAGTTGGTTTGCATTGCTTTTCTTTAGGATATGGATCATGGCTACAACCAATTTAAGTTGTACCTGTAACAGGACATTTTACACACTCTCTCTCTTGACACCTGCTAAGTTAAGGATCTAAAATGCAGGGATCTGTTACAGCGATCAGTAGTCTATCTTCGTTCCTGCACAAGGTATAACAAAAGTAGGATTCCAAGTAATAATATTTAACGGCTATCAAGTGTTCAAAAGGATAGGCTGGTTATGCCGAGACTAACAGTCATGTCTGACAAGCTTTCTGGAATACGAGGAAATGTTTATGCTTCTGAGCTATGTTTATATAATTCAGGGGTAGCAAATAAAAACCAGAAACAGAATATATGCTTAATAAAAGATTTGATTTAATTTATTTTTATTTTAAAAAGTACAAGGCATATATCCCTTAAAAAATTAGTTCAAGTTCATGCTTTTCAGATGAACAAGAGGTATGAATTTGAGCGGATTCATCCTGTGTTTATCATCTTAAGAGGCAAATGGTCCATTCACTCATTCATTCACTCATTCATTCAATAATGGCTTTATACCAGGGGTGGGCAAACTTTTTGGCTCGGGGGCCTCACTGACTTTTAAAATTTGACAGACGGGCCCCCACCTGGTGTCGAAATGCCTGTCATTACAAATCAAAATCAAATGAATGCAATCATTCAATCATTCACATCAAACCTTAATTCTGTACCAATCTTCGGCGGGCCGGATTAAAAAGACCAACGGGCCAGATGTGGCCCCTGGGCCGTAGTTTGCCCACCCCTGCTTTATACTATCACACCGATTTATGGTAGTGATTATCATATCCTGGTCATTATCAGGATTGTTATGAACCCAACATATTATTCATATGTTATGATCCCAACAGCTATTCAGCACCACAGACAATGCTGCTACCCTTCAAAAAGACCTTGACTATGTATCAGAATGGTCAAACAAATGGCAACTTCAAATCTCAACGAATAAATGCTCTGTCCTACATATTGGCAAAAAAATCAGAAAATAAAATACAGGCTGAATAGTCAAGACCTTGTTGATGATCCAAACTCTGTCAAGGACCTTGGAGTTCTCATCTCTAATGACCTAAGTGCTAGAGCCCATTGTAACTACATAGCCAAAAAGGCATTAAGAGTTGTTAACCTAATCCTACGTAGCTTTTTCTCTGGTAATATCACACTACTAACTAGAGCATACAAAACATTTGCTAGACCAATACTCGAATACAGCTCATCTGTCTGGAACCCACATTATGTATCTGATATTAACGCAGTTGAGAAAGTCCAGAAATATTTCACAAGAAGAGTTCTCCACTCCTCTACGGATTGTAGAATACCTTACGCCACCAGACTCGAAATTCTAAACCTAGACAACCTAGAACTATGCCACCTTCAGTCCGTTCTAAGTATAGTATATAAAATCATACTTTGCAATGTCCTACCTGTCAATGAATTCTTCAGCTCCAACCATAACAATACAAGAGCACACAATAGATACAAACTCAAGGTTAACCGCACCAAACTTGATTGCAGGAAATACGACTTCAGCCACAGAGTGGTCAATGTCTGGAATCCTCTACCTGACTCTGTGGTTTCTTCCCCAAACCCCAAAAACTTTAACCTTAGACTGTCTACTATTGACCTCACCCCTTTCCTAAGAAAGTAAGGGGCGTGCATAAGCGCACCAACGTGCCTACCGTCCCTGTCCTATTGTTTCTTATACGTATCCATCTCATGTATTCAAAACTATATTTATACTTATACCTATTATCTTGTAAGCAATTGACAAATAAAATAAAAATAAAAAAATAATAATTTGGGACAGTGGTGGCTAGCCTTTTTGGGCTCCTGTGCCAAAAATTGCACACGCATTTGTATGCTCACACTTGCATGCCAGCACCCAGAAGGTAATGCATGCCCCCCCCACGTCCCCTACACATGTGCGCGCAATCCCACCCCTGCCGCCCCGCTACCTGCATTGCGCTTCACAGCTGATTTTCGTCCAGTTTGAGGCCTTTTTCAGCCTCCCAAAGGCTTGAGGAAGGCTTCTGCAGGATTTGCGGGCCGAAAACTAGGCCCGTTTCATCACTTCCTGTTTTCCCCCAAATACCAGAAGTGATGAAACGGGCCTAGTTTTCGGCCTGCAAAACCTGCAGAAGCCTTCCTCAAGCCTTTGGGAGGCTGAAAAGGCCTCAAACTGGCCGAAAATCAGCTGTGAGGTGTCCACATGCGCAGTGAAGTAAGTTTGCCTGCAGCTTGCCTGCTGGCACAAATGCCTCTGCATGTCACCTGTGGCACACGTGCCATAGGTTCGCCATCACGGATTTGGGATCTTCTGGGATTTTGGATGTCAACACCCATATATCTTAAAACTCGGTGGTTTGTCTGCGGAGATTCTCAGTCATCCAGATCAGGGTCTCCAACCTTGGCCCCTTTAAGACTTGTGGACTTCAACTCCCAGAATTCCTCAGCCCGTTGGCTGAGGAATTCTGGGAGTTGAAGTCCACAAGTCTTAAAGGGGCAAGGTTGAGACCCTGATCTACATCATGGTTGCCCCAAAAGTGCTTTTTTTCAAAAGGTAACTAGACTTCCTTGGTTTTTTTTTTTCTTTTATTTTCTTCTTTGAAAACGTTTCGCTTCTCATCCAAGAAGCATTGTCAGTTCTTTTAAGGGTAAAAAAACAACAATGAAAAAGTCCAATTGACTCTTGCTGGGGGGGAGCATCTTTGGGTCTGTAAGGATTTATTTCCCATAAGAGTTTCGATTTTTATAATTGAAATGTAAATCTTGGAGGCCATTATTCCAAAGAAACTCCCTGCTTGGTACATGAATTTTCTCCCTAGAGAACATTCTTTATATTTCCCTTTAAACGTCTCCGCAAAGGGCCACTTACCACCACCTCCAAATTAAATCTGTCACACTGTTGAACAGCTTGTAAGTGTTGGAGAACTTTCCATATATTTAACCAAAATCTGCTCTGGCGTATTATTCTAAATGTTAAATAATCGATCTGTGTCAGTGTTCCGCAATCTGTCCCCTTGCAAAGTCAAACTCTTAGTTCTGGTCTTCAAAAAAACCCCTGAGATCAAGTCACCTCCATTCCTCTTTTCTATGATACCGTCTTCCCTCTTTTATTTTTCATTTCCCACACCCGCTGTGGGGTTCTACAAGACCCAAACCTTTCTCCTCTTCGTTTAACATAGGGGTATCCAATTTTGGCAACTTTTTAAGACTTGTGGACTTCAATTCCCAGAATTCCCCAGCCAGCATGACATCCCAGTTACCCAGCCAGCTTTCATGTCAAAGGCAGGACTAGAACTCCCCGTCTCCTGGTGATTGGCCCAAAGTCACCCAGCCGCCTTTCATGCCTAAGGCGGGACTAGAACTCCCAGTCTCCTGGTGATTGGCCCAAAGTACCCAGCCGCCTTTCGTGCCTAAGGCGGGACTAGAACTCCCCGTCTCCTGGTGATTGGCCCAAAGTCACCCAGCCAGCTTTCATGCCTAAGGCGGAACTAGAACTCCCCATCTCCTGGTGATTGGCCCAAAGTCACCCAGCTGGCTTTCATGCCTAAGGCGGGACTAGAACTCACCGTCTCCTGGTGATTGGCCCAAAGTCACCCAGTCTGGCTTTTCGTGCTCTAGGCGGGACTAGAACTACTCCCGTCTCCTGGTGATTGGCCCAAAGTCACCCAACCGGCTTTCATGCCTAAGGCGGGACTAGAACTCCCAGTCTCCTGGTGATTGGCCCAAAGTCACCCAGCTGGCTTACATGACTAAGACATGGCTTGAATTCATGATCTCCAGCTTTCTAGCCTGGTGCCTTAATCACTGGACCAAGCCGGCTAATTAAGCTCTCTAATTAGCATACATTCATCTTTGCAAATAGATTCAAAAACACGGAAAGCTTAGAGCCTTTTAGTGGAAAACTTCCTTAATGTCCGGGCAAGCTCAAATATCTTGAGGTGGACCATGGCTTCGTTCCTCATTAAAATTCCACCCGAAGTGTAATTTTGGATGAAAGACAGTGTTTCTTTGTATTGGTTCTGGCAGGCAATCCTTGGCATGCAATCCTCGCCAAACGTTCCTCGGTTTTCCCAAGTATTTAACTGTGAAAATTTCCTACAGACACAGAAAAGGGTTTGGACCTGTTAAAAACTGCCTTCCAATTTAGATGACACGTGTGATATTGTCAAAGCAATGGCTCTGGGGCCCTGGTGCCAGATCTTGAAAGGGAAATTCAGGTTACATGGAAAATCTAGGGGTTTCCAGATTTTTCAGGACACAAATTTGGTTTGCCAAAAGGGGAAAAAATATATTGGAAACCCCGATCAAGAGGAAAAGCTCTTGGGATAGATAATTGGCTTGAGGGGTGTTTTTTTTTTTCTTCTAACCCCTTTTAATCTCTTGGGATCTAATTAACTTCTTATCGAATTGCAGGGATCTGCAAAACCGGGTTTAGGATCTGCAGTAGGAAACATTGAAAATTTTAACTGTTGTTTGAATATTATTTTCTACATCAGGCTGTCTGGGGAATTCTGGGAGTTGAAAGCCACCCATCTTAAAACTGCCAAGGCTGAGAAACACTGCTATATATTATCATAAATACACATTTGGCTAATTCAAATGCTTGCTGCATATAAGGCTCTTCCGAGGCTGTTATAAAACCCCTCTTAAATAATACATTTTGCTGTTAGCTGGATTGCAGCATTCTAATATACAGTATAATGTAAAATACAGAGAGCCAGTTAGAACTAGTGGTTAAGGCACCAGGCTAGAAAGCCTGAGATCTTGGGTTCTAGTCCCACCTTAGGCAAGAAAGTCGGTTGGGTGACTTTGGGCCAATCACCAGGAGATGGTGAGTTCTAGTCTCGCCTTAGGCATGAAAGCCGGTTGGGTGACTTTGGGCCAGTCACCAGGAGACGGGAGTTCTAGTCCCGCCTTAGGCATGAAAGCCGGTTGGGTGACTTTGGGCCAATCACCAGGAGATGGTGAGTTCTAGTCCCACCTTCGGCATGAAAGCCGGTTGGGTGACTTTGGGCCAGTCACCAGGAGACGGGGAGTTCTAGTCCCGCCTTAGGCATGAAAGCCGGTTGGGTGACTTTGGGCCAATCACCAGGAGATGGTGAGTTCTAGTCCCTCCTTAGGCATGAAAGTCAGCTGGGTGACTTTGGGCCAATCACCAGGAGACGGGGAGTTCTAGTCCCGCCTTAGGCATGAAAATCAGCTGGGTGACTTTGGGCCAATCACCAGGAGGTGGTGAGTTCTAGTCCCTCCTTAGGCATGAAAGTCAGCTGGGTGACTTTGGGCCAATCACCAGGAGACGGGGAGTTCTAGTCCCGCCTTAGGCATGAAAGCCAGCTGGGTGACTTTGGGCCAATCACCGGGAGGTGGTGAGTTCTAGTCCCGCCTTAGGCATGAAAGCTGTCTGAATTCCTTCAGGCCAATCGTTCGGTGACGGTGACTTTGGGATATTCTCTCTTAGCCCAACCCATCTCACCCCACAGGTTTTTTGTTATGGGGAAAAGACGAGGAAGGTGATTAGGAATATTGTTCACCTTGAGTTATGTATAAAAGTAATACAGGTGAGTTAAAAAAAGATCTAATGTAAAAATTTATAAAAAATGTGTTTTTTTGTTCCATTGCAAACTTGCAGCATATTTTAGAATACACTTAGCTATGTTCCCGACATCCGTAGACTCCCACGCACCCTGATCCAGGCATAGTGTTCCGCACAGCAGATTTCACAGAAATCCAGAGTTCTTCTGTTACCAAGCAGGGAGTTTAGAATTCAGGGCAAAAAAGCATTTCCTGTGTGTTGATAAGCAACATCCTGTTTTCGCTCGTGAGGAGGGTTACAAAACAGATGTTTTCTGATTGGACAGGGTCGCCTTATCCTGGGACTTTGCCAGCAGTTATCCATAAAAGGATGATAAAAGCTTGTCCATGGATTCCCCCCAAAAATGGCGCTCGGGCAGAAGACACAAGTAGTCCTCGACTTACACCAGTTTCTTTAGTGACGTTCTGACATTGCTCCCCAAACACGACAAGCCCTCTGACGTGAACTCAAAAGATTCCTTTATTAGGAGCGCCGCCAGCCCTGGCAAAACGTTTCTCTCGCAGGCGAACAAGTCCGTCCATCTGTCTGGAAGAGGAATAGTTGTCTGCCATACCTATCCATCTCGACCCCACTGCCTTTGATCCCCAGAGCCCGGGTGGAGCTTCGCCAGCAGTGGTGGCTCTTCTATCCCAAGGACCGGCTCATAGATTTCCACTGCTCTCCTCTCCTCTGCCTTCTGTGCTTCCACCTGTCAGGCACTGGGCCCAGCTGTTCCTCCTCTTCCTCATCAGCCACCTCCAGACCTGGGGGCTGTTCTCTCCCTCCCTTCGTCCGTCCGTCCCCCTCTCTCTCTCAGCTTTTGCTCAATTTTATGACCTTTCTCACATTCCCCCCCCATGTCCTGTTTTGGCCAGAAAAGCGCTGTAGGAAGCCGTCCATGGGGCGCAGAAGGCCACGTGCAGCCCCCCCTCTGCACTATGGGTCAGTCCTTTGCTATTTCCAGGCCGGCTCTGTGGGAAGATTTAAGCACCCCACCATGGGCTGAATCGGGCCCGCAGGCCTTGAGTTTGACAACCCCTGAGCTAGCCACATCCTAAGTAGCTTGAAATAGATCTATACCTTTATTTCTTTGTCGGTAAGCATAAAAAAATTCAACACAAAAATAGTTTGTCGCAAAAGTAGCTGCCTGCGAAGCCCCGGATTGGGGCTGAAAGGTGAAAGCGGTGGAAATTAGCAACAGAAATTTTGGCCTACGTTGCCATCATAAGATGAGGACTGTTCTGACCCAAACCTTGTTCCAAGGAAACAAACACGAAACGGAGGTAACAGCAAAACCTTTTAATGGATCTCTACAAATTCTGTTCCTTCCCGGTTAAAAGGCTGTTTCAAACTAATTGTTTCTGATAAGAACGAGCCTTGCCAAGGTAGTGCGAGGCTGCCAAGAACACGAGATAAAGTTGTCAAGAAATAGTTCAAACACAAAGAGTCTCCAAACACAAACTAAGAGAGTCCGAACGTCGACAAGGCTTGAGTGCAAAAACGTCTTTGCTTCCTGCAAAGAACTCCAGTTTCTCAGCTGGCTTTTATCCCTTAAGGGAGGGGCCATCACCTTGCAGCCTTACTCCCGAGTTGCCCATGCTGCTGCAGCTGCTCTTCCCTTCGAGCAGCCCTGCACATATGCGCACTGGGCACAGGCTCCTCGGGGTCCTCTTCCTCGCTGCTGCCAGCCTCCTCCATCTCCGAAGGCAGCACTCCCCTCCCTGATGGTCCTGGCCCCACCCCTGCATCCCACGCAGGCCCCTCATCCGAGTCCTCACTCTCCGAGACCTCAGCCGTCCACACCTGCTGCCAGTGAACCACAGCAAGGACTACCTGCACCATAAGACACAAAGACACTGTACACCACAAACCCTATTACTGATAGAATGGCAGCTTACAAAAAGACGATCGATTGAAAATTAATTCATGTTTAGGCGTGAAAACAAACTTCAAGATAGATCGAGGTAGAGAGATCAAGCTTGCAAGAGTCTAATGTCTCGAGTTCATTTTATGCAGCACTTTTAATAAATTCCTTGGACTCCTGTATGAATCTTTAATGCTCTCCCACAAATGGGGAGTTAGAATCCTTTGTGAAATTCAGAGCTTTCTTGCTCCATATTTTATTTATTCTTTAAACCCACCTAATAACTGAAGTTAACCATGACAAAAAGCAGAAAGGTTTTATGAGATTTATTTATTTATTCAGCGCTTTACCCTTCCATTAAATCATAGGTATGTGGTTTAATTTAAAGGCATTAAAAATACATAAACATTGAATACGCACGCAGAGAAGGAAGAAAAGATAAAGAGCTATTTTATTAAACTTTCTGAAGTATTAAAAAAAGGGGGATATTGGCACTTTTTCAAATTACAGCAGGCCATATCGGATCTTATTTGCAAAAGTTGTCTTGTTAGCAATCACTTTTTTTTTGCAGGAAAAAGCTTCAGCTGAAAAATGGATTGGCTTGTACGCCTCTTGCATGACTTCAGTCTGAGATTATTTCTTTTTAAAAGGCTACCCGAGTCTCGGAGAAGCGGGGAGGGAAATTTAAGAGTCATAATAAAACCGTTTTGGCTTCCCTTCACATTGCAATTGTCAAATACCCATTTGCCTGCCAAAACAGAGTTCAAAAGCCTCTCCAAAGGCTTTGTTGTTGCAGGTGCAACAATTAAATGTTGGGGATCGTGCTAAAAGGTGATCCTGGGTGGGGGGCACAACTTTTCCAGTTATTGTTCGATCTTCTTTTTTGCAACCTAGACAAAAATGGAAAGAGTCACGGGAAATGATGAAAAGAACTTGAACCATCCTTCAAACTTGACTCCTTCCCTTAGTAAGGTCATTTCATCCAGAGAGTTCCGGAATCGGATCCTCCAAATAGTTTGGTTATCTTTCATCAGACCAGATCTTTCTTTTCTTTTCTTTTCTTTTCTTTTCTTTTCTTTTCTTTTCTTTTCTTTTCTTTTCTTTTCTTTTCTTTTCTTTTCTTTCTTTCTTTCTTTCTTTCTTTCTTTCTTTCTTTCTTTCTTTCTTTCTTTCTTTCTTTCTTCCTTCCTTCCTTCCTTCCTTCCTTCCTTCCTTCCTTCCTTCCTTCCTTCCTTTCTTTCTTTCTTGTCTCCTTCCTTTTTCTTTCTTTCTTTCTTCCTTTCTTTTTCTTTTTCCTATCTTCCTTTCTTCCCCCTCTCCTTTCCTTCCTTCCTTCCTTCCTCTCTTCCTTCCTTTCCTTCTTTCTTTTTCTTTCCTGCCTTCCTTTCTTCCCCCTTCTTTCCTTTCCTTCTTTCTTTTTCTTTCTTTTCAGTCTTCTTTCTTTCTTTCTTTCTTTCTTTCTTTCTTTCTTTCTTTCTTTCTTTCTTGTCTCCTTCCTTTCTTTTTCTTTCTTTCTTTGTTCCTTCTTTCCTATCTTCCTTTCTTCCCCTCCCTCCTTTCCTTCCTTCTTTCCTTCCTTTGTTCCTCTCTTCCTTCCTTTCCTTCTTTCTTTTTCTTTCCTGTCTTCCTTTCTTCCCCCTTCCTTCCTTTCCTTCTTTCTTTTTCTTTCTTTTAGTCTTCCTTTCTTCTTTCTTTCTTTCTTTCTTTCTTTCTTTCTTTCTTTCTTTCTTTCTTTCTTGTCTCCTTCCTTTTTCTTTCTTCCTTCCTTCCTTTCTTTTTCCTTTCCTATCTTCCTTTCTTCCCCTCCCTCCTTTCCTTCCTTCCTTCCTCTCTTCCTTCCTTTCCTTCTTTCTTTTTCTTTCCTGCCTTCCTTTCTTCCCCCCTTCCTTCCTTCTTTCTCTTTCTTTCTTTCTTTCTTTCTTTCATTCATTCTTCAATTTGTAACGCTGTTCAAATCTTCATCTTCAACTCTCTAAAGACCTCCAGTTTTTGCAATGTAAAGTTTTCCGCGCATAAAAGAAGTCCATATTTTTGGACTATGTCCCATCGAGTTGTTTTAGGACTCCTAGCAACCACATTGATAGATGTTCTCCCCTGAGCTACCAATGTTCTCTTCTATAATAATATACAGCTAGTCCTCAACTTACAAACATTCATTTACTGACAGTTCAAACTTACAAACAGCATTGAAAAAAAGGCACTTATGATCGTTTTTCATACTTACAACTGACCTTTGCAGCTTCCCCGTAGGCACATGATCAAAACTCGGTAACCGGTTCCTGTTTAATGACGCTTGCAATGTCCTGGGATCGTGTGATCCCCTTCTGGCCAGCAAAGTCCATGGGGAATCCAGATTCGCTTTACAACTGTGTTACTAACTGAATGGCTGCAAGTTATTCACTTAACAGCATAGCAAGAAGGGTCATAAAATGGGAGCAAAGCTCACTTAACAATATCTCGCTTAGCAACATAAATCTTGGGCTCCGTTATGGTCCTACGTTGAGGGCTACCTGTTGTGGCCCACCAGTGGCCAGCAGAGCTGGCAGCGGAGTCAGACAGTCGTGAGGAGGTTGGAAAGGAACCTGGGCCCATCCTGGAAGCTGAGGAAGGCCCGGACAAGGGCTCTGTGTCGGAGGCAGAGATGGGGCCAGGGCCGTCCGACAGTTATCAGCTGCCTTTGGAGTTGGAATTCAGTGGGGCAGAAGAATAGTTGGAGCCTATTCCCAATGTGTGCATGTGCAGAGCTGCCAGGAGAAGGGAACAATTAAGGAACAAGGGTTGACTCAGGAGTAAGGCCACAGGTGGACGGTGAACGGCCCCTCCCATGGGGATTAAAAGAGGAGCAAAAGAGGAGGGGGGCTTTTGCAGGAAACAATTCGTTCGTTGCAACCATGTGAAGATCTGCCTGTGCATCTCAGAGACTCTTTGCCGAGCCCTTCCTTGTCAGCACTGCGTTTGGAAATAGTTACTTGGCCGCTCTCCAAGCTAGATCAGGTCTGTGCTCCAAATTACACCCTTGAAAGACCGTTGGCCAGGCCTTTGGCTGAAGGTGAACGCACGAAATTCACCTTCGTTTTAATAAAAGGGGTTTTGCCGGGACAAAGAGTTGGCTTAGTGCGTTTGGGGGGAAGCCGAGGTCAGAAGAATACCTCTAT
Source organism: Pseudonaja textilis (assembly GCF_049901715.1). Classification (NCBI taxonomy): domain Eukaryota; kingdom Metazoa; phylum Chordata; class Lepidosauria; order Squamata; family Elapidae; genus Pseudonaja; species Pseudonaja textilis. Next base: position 2,260,486 of record NC_141995.1, read on the forward strand.
ATTTAAACCACAAGGCAGCTTCTGATAATATTAGGGGGCGGGAAAACTTTTAATGGTAAAAGCAGTTGAGCAGAGGAATTGTCAAAAATAGGTGATGGCCTCCTTTGTGAGAGGGCCCATGGGCCAGGCAGAGTCTGCTTCCTTCTGGGATACCTCAGTTTGGATTTTCACACAGGTAGTCCTGGACCTGTGAGCACAATGGAGCCCCAAATTTTATGTTGCTAAGTGAGACATTTGTAAGTGAGTTTGACCGGATTTTACCACCATTCTTTCCACAGGTCTTAAGTGAATCGCTGCAGCAGATAAATTAGCAGCCCGGTTGTTAAGTGAGCCTGGCTCCCCCGTTGACTTTGCTTGTCAGAAGGTCGCAAAAGGGAAACCGTCATAAATACGAGTCAGTTGCCAAGCACCTGAACTTTGATCAAGTGAGCACGGGGATGCTGCAACGGTCGTAAGCGTGAAAAACGGTCATAACTCATTTTTTTTCCAGTCCCGTTTGTAACTCGGTCACTAAATGAATGGTTGTAAGTGGAGGACCACCTGTATTCCCAATGGGATCGCTGAAAACCTGCAGGAGCTTCAGTCAAGAAAGAGAAGGAAAGGCAAGAGACAGCGAATCCTTGGAAAGATTTTGGAGAGTAAAATAATATTGAAAGAGAATGAATGGAATAAAATTCTTTATTGGCCCAGTTTGATTGGACACACAGGAATTTTTTTTCTTGGTGCAAATGTTCTCAGTATCCATAAAAGAAAAGAGACATCCGTCAAGAGTCGAGAATCATCAGGTACAATACTTTCTTCCCGATCTTGAAAAGTTAGCACTCTCTTCTCCCTTTCTCCTTTTCCAACTTTTTTAGAATAGAATAGAGTAGAAGAGTAGTAGAATAGAGTAGAGTAAAGTAGAGTAGAGTAGAGTAGAATAGAACAGAACAGAACAGAATAGAATAGAATAAGAACTATAGAATAGAAGAGAATAGAATAGAATAAGAACTATAGAATAGAATAGAATAGAACAGAACAGAACAAGAACTATAGAATAGAATAGAATAGAATAGAACAGAATTGAATTCTTTATTGGCCATGTGTGATTGGACACACAAGGAATTTGTCTTGGTGCAAATGCTCTCAGTGTACATAAAAAGAAAAGATAATAATAGTCATAGGGTAGAATAGAATAGAATAGAATAGAACAGAATTGAATTCTTTATTGGCCATGTGTGATTAGACACACAAGGAATTTGTCTTGGTGCAAATGCTCTCAGTGTACATAAAAAATACATTCGTCAGGAGTCGAGAATCATCAGTACAACCCTTAATGACAGTCATAGGGTACAATAAGCCATCAAGTCATCCTAGGAAACAGTCCATATAAATCGTAAGGATACAAGCGACAAAGTTACAGCCCTACAGTCCCAAGTGGGAGGGGATGGGCGATAAGGACTGATGAGAAGATTAATACTAATAGTAGTGCAGTCTTAGTCAATAAGTTGACAGTGTTGTTGGAATTAGTGGTTTAGCAGAGTGATGGCGTTGGGGAAAAGGTGTCCTTGTGTCTACTTGTTCTGACGTGCAGGGCTCTATAGCATCGGTTTGAGGGTAGGAGTTGAAACAATTTATGTCCGGGATGTGACGGGTCTGTAGATATTTTCACAGCCCTCTTTGTGACTCGTGCAGGATATACAGATCCTTCATGGAAGGCAGGTTGGTAGCCATTGGGTTTTTCTGCAGTCCTAATTCCTCTCTGGAGTCTGTGTCTGTCCTGTTGGGTTGCAGAACCAAACCAGAATGTCAGTGTCCTTTTCAGATCCATAGAAGTTTTTTTCCCCTCATATCCTCTCGATTCTGTTTTTCTTTTTAAGGGGGAAAAATGTGGGACCCGCCTCCTTGGGAAAGGAGCCAATCCCTGTCCAGAAGAATGGTGTAAGCCAATCAGATACAATCCTGCCATTCTGTGCTCTGCTCACACTAGGCTGGCATTGAGTCTTTGTTAAGCTTCAGCCCATTCATACATTCCCATAGTTTCGCCTCCTGGCAGGCCAACTTTTCTTTCAATCCACCCGGTTGGAGAGCAAAGAGAACAACATAATTTAGGCTTTTCTGGTAGAAAGGGACATTCCTTTGGATAAAAGATTATACAGATGTTTGTCCGTAAAACAAACAAGGTCTTAAAGAGAAGCTTTGAAACTCCCTTCTCCAAATGATAAAAATTAGTTTGCAACCTTCACGGTATAATAAGGGGAAAGCTTTGTTCTTTTCATAAAAAACATTCGTTTTAGCATTTAAACTCAGTCCTTAATTTAGAATTTATCTAAAAAGGGACCTCAACTATCTGTCTGTCTGTCTATCTATCATCTATCTACCTATCTACCCATCTATCTATCATCTATCATCTATCTACCCATCTATCATCTATCTATCTATCATCTATCTATCATCTATCATCTATCTACCCATCTATCATCTATCTATCTATCATCTATCTTTCTATCTATCTATCTATCTATCTATCTATCTATCTATCTATCTATCTATCTATCTATCTATCTATCTATCTATCTATCATCTATCATCTATCTATCTATCTATCTATCTATCTATCTATCTATCTATCTATCTATCATCTGTCTATCTATCTATCTATCTATCTATCATCTATCTATCTATCTATCTATCTATCTATCTATCTATCTGTCTGTCTGTCTGTCTATCTATCTATCTATCTATCTATCCACACACACACAAACACACTTGGTTTTCTTCTCTGCAAAGTTTAAAGTACGTTCCTGCTGCAACCCAAAATCAATTCCCCACTTCACATGTTTGAAAGATGCTCACTTTTATATAATAATACAACCTGTACAGATACGGGCTCGTTGCACAACAGCTGCATTGTGCTTCCCCTAGTCACGTAATTCTGTTTGATGACAAAACCCCACTATAAGCAAAGCACAGGTTTAGGGACGCGGTGGCTCATTGGCTAAGACGCTGAGCTTGTCGATCAGAAAGGTCGGCAGTTTGAAGGCGGTTCGAATCCCTAGCGCCACGGAATGGAGTGAGCTCCCGTTCCTTGTCGCAGCTTCTGCCAACCTAGAAGTTCGAGAGCATGTAAAAAAATGCAAGTAGAAAAATAGGGACCCCTTTGGTGGGAAGGGAACAGCGTTCCGTGCGCCTTTGGCGTTTCGTCATGCCGGCCACATGACCACAGAGACGGCTTCGGAGAGCGCTGGCTCTGCGGCTTTGCAACGGAGATGAGCACCGCCCCCTAGAGCCAGGAACCACTAGCACGGATGTGCGAGGGGAACCTTTACCTTTACATAGAAATAGCACTTAGACTTATATACCACTACACAGTGCTCTACAGCCCTCTGTAAGCGGCTTACAGAGCCCAACAATCGGGATCCTCATTTTACCCACCTCGGAAGGATGGAAGGCCGAGTCGACCTTGAGCCAGTAAGAATCGAATTGCCAAATGGTTGTCAGCCGGCAGTTCGCAGAAATAACCTGCAGTATCGCATTCTCACCACTGCGCCATCGCGGCTCATAACTTAGCTTAGACTCCTATACTACTGCTTCATAGTGTTTTTACAGGACTCTAAGCCATGGGTGTCATGTGTCAACTCGTAAAGCATTCCTATGCCTGTTTTTGAGTTGCCATAAACAAGGGTGTGTGTGAAGAAACAGTACAGCAGTTTAGAACCAGAAATACATTCCATGCTTATGTTACAAAGATTGTAGCTAGGCTACTGTATCTTCTGCCCCCGAAAAGCCTTCATTGGAGAATCTAATTGATGACACACCCAGCGGGGAGAGGGAAACAGGGTCACAGGTGACTACAAATTACCTATGCCAAAGTTGGATTCATTTAGGTTCATGCTGACATGTTGCTCCTAATAAATCTTTTGGATTCTTTTAAAGCTTGGCTCGAGGCTCATGATTCAATTAGGGCAATCGCCGGAACCCTGACACCATTTTTCCTCTTCGTGACGTTTTTCCCTTTCGCGGAGCTGGGACAGGCGTGGTCTGCCTGTGATGCATCTGGCCGCGGGCCACCAGTTTGACAACCCTGCTCTAAGCAGCTTACAGAGTCAGAGTATATCCCGCCCCCCAACAATCTGGGTCTTCCTTTTACCGACCTCAGGAGGACGGATACCTGAATCAGTCTTGATGTCAACTCATAAAATGTTTCTCTGGTCTTTTTAGAGATGCCAACAGAAAGGGAGGCGGGAGCAGTGCAGCAGCTTGCAAACCGAAAGCGCATTCCGTAAATGTTTTCAAAGATAGGAACTAGGTGACTGAAGTTTCTGCTCCGCAAAATTGTAACTGGAGAGCACGATTGATGACTCTGGGCTATGGAGGTGTCCCATTGGAGAATATGAATTAGGATATACCCAGGAGGTGCAGTGGGGGAAACCAGGGTCAAGGGTGACAATGATGTGCTTCACAATCGGCTACACCCAGGCAGTGCCGACATGTTTCCTACTAATAAATCTTCTTGAAGTTTTGGAAGTTTGGCTCGAGACTCATGATTTAATTGCGGGATAATTGCCGGAATCCTGACAAATGAAATGTATGGAGAGACTTCAGGTTTTGACCACAATTGAGGCCAAAATTTAGGTTGCTGAGGTGAAACACATTTGTGAACTGAGTTTGCTCCGTTTTACGACTTTTCTTGCCACGACTGTTTAGTGAATCATTGGAGTTTTTAAGCTAGTCACCTGGTTGTTAAGTGAATCTGGTTGTCCCCGTTGGTTCCCCACCCCCTTGTTGGAAGATCACTGATCACATGACCGGGGGGACACTCCAACCGTCGTAAATACGAGTCAGTTGCCAAGCATCTGAGTTTTGATCATGTGATTGTAGAGATGCTGCAATGGTCGTAAATGTGAAAAATGGTCATAAGCCACTTTTATCAGATACATAGTAACTTTTTTTTGTAAATGTTTTTTTTTTATATTTCATAAAATATAAAAGATGTTATAAAAAACATCTCTTAGTGAACAGCATGGTTCCAGGTTTTCACATTTGCATACAGACATGACCTTGGTTACATATTCATCTTTTCCAGTTAGTTTCATATCTTTGCATTTCATATTTTCTGTAAATTTTCTCAGATATTCTTATATTTCTCAAACTTATATTCTAAATTTTCTATTCATTTCTTAACTTATTTCTTTTTACTTTAAATAATTCTCATATCTTCATATTCATTATACTTTATAGTTGTATCTGTCACATTTGCAATTTCATCGCATATTCTTATTTCATTATTCCAAAAGTTTCACCTTAATTCAAATAATTCAAAAAATTTCCCCTTTAATTACTAATTTGAGTGTACCACCCCTTTATCTTATACATCATTTAGTTAGCTCCTCTTTAATTAATAATAATAATAATGATTTATCACAATATAGTCACTTTTTAATTGTCACCTTAAAAGTTAATAACAACAATCTAACAACTACACTGCTCAAAAAAATAAAGGGAACACTTAAACAACACAATGTAACTCCAAGTCAATCACACTTCTGTGAAATCAAACTGTCCACTTAGGTAGCAACACTGATTGATAATCAATTTCACATGCTGTTGTGCAAATGGAATAGACAACAGGTGGAAAGCAGAGGCAGGTAGCAAGACATCCCCAATAAAGGAGTGCTTCTGCAGGTGGTGACCACAGACCACTTCTCATTTCCTATGCTTTCTGACTGATGGTTTGAGGTCACTTTTGAATGCTGGCGGTGCTTTCACTCTAGTGGTAGCATGAGACGGAGTCTACAACCCACACAAGTGGCTCAGGTAGTGCAGCTCATCCAGGACGGCACATCAATGCGAGCTGTGGCAAGAAGGTTTGCTGTGTCTGTCAGTGTAGTGTCCAGAGCATGGAGGCGCTACCAGGAGACAGGCCAGTACATCAGGAGACGTGGAGGAGGCCGTAGGAGGGCAACAACCCAGCATCAGGACCGCTACCTCTGCCTTTGTGCAAGGAGGGACAGGAGGAGCACTGCCAGAGCCCTGCAAAATGACCTCCAGTGGGCCACAAATGTGCATGTGGCTGCTCAAACGGTCAGAAACAGACTCCATGAGGGTGGTATGAGGGCCTGACATCCACAGGTGAGAGTTGTGCTTACAGCCCAACACCGTGCAGGACGTTTGGCATTTGCCAGAGAACCCCAAGATTGGCAAATTCACCCCTAGCGCCCTGTGCTCTTCACAGATGAAAGCAGGTTCACACTGAGCACATGTGACAGACGTGACAGGTTCTGGAGACGCCGTGGAGAACATTCTGCTGCCTGCAACATCCTCCAGCATGACCAGTTTGACAGTGGGTCAGAAATGGTGTGGGGTGGCATTTCTTTAGGGGGCTGCACAGCCCTCCATGTGCTCACTAGAGGTAGCCTGACTGCCATTAGGTACCGAGATGAGATCCTCAGACCTCTTGTGAGACCATATGCTGGTGCGGTTGGCCCTGGGTTCCTCCTGATGCAAGACAATGCTAGACCTCATGTGGCTGGAGTGTGTCAGCAGTTCCTGCAAGACAAAGGCATTGATGCTATGGACTGGCCCTCCCGTTCCCCAGACCTGAATCCAATTGAGCACATCTGGGACATCATGTCTCGCTCCATCCACCAAGGCCACGTTGCACCATGGACTGTCCAGGAGTTGGGGGATGCTTTAGTCCAGGTGTGGGAGGAGACCCCTCAGGAGACCATCCGCCACCTCATCAGGAGCATGCCCAGGCGTTGTAGGGAGGTCATACAGGCACGTGGAGGCCACATGCACTACTGAGCCTCATTTTGACTTGTTTTAAGGACATGACATCAAAGTTGGATCAGCCTGTAGTGTTTTTTCCACTTTAATTTTGAGTGTAACTCCAACTCCAGACCTCCATGAGTTGCTAAATTTGATTTCCGTTGATAATTTTTGTGTGATTTTGTTGTCAGCACATTCAACTATGTAATGAACAAAGTATTTAATAAGAATATTTCATTCATTCAGATCTAGGATGTCTTATTTTTGTGTTCCCTTTATTTTTTGAGTAGTGTGTGTAACACATATGCATTTTAGGACAAATTCCACATGGTATTTTCCCCTTCAATTACATTAAATCATTTATAATTTCAAATAGATTAATTGATTCAATTAATCATAAAAACTGATGTTAATCTTTTTATAACAATCCTCATGATTCATTTTAGCTATATTCTTATATTTATTCAACGTATTTAACATACTTATCATAATTTCTCTTTTTCACATTTATTCCATTTATCTCTGTGTATAATTTAACAAAAAACAAGTAATCTAGTAACAGTAGGATATCAGTTCCAATCTTTTCATTTTAAAACTCTATAGTTTTAGATACATTGTACTTTTAAATGGTCACTAAATGGACTGTTCTAAGTCAAGGACTACATAAAGTTTCTGTTTTTAATGTAATAAAATTGCCCTGGTTCTCCACCTTAAATCATGGGTGGTGTTTTTTTCGTTTTGTTTTAGTGAGTAGATTGTTGGAGTGAAAATAATTTTGGCACCCAATGATAGAAATTGGGAAATATTTTAGCTGCTTATGTAAGGATGGGGAAACAGCAGCCTCGAGGCCGTGGATTTTAGAGTATAAATGCTACCAAATAAGAACATTTGCTTCTGCTCAGATGGAGAACTCTGGGTTCCCTCAGTTATTCACTTGGACAAAATTAATATTTATTAATATTACCAGTACGTATTAATACAGGGGTCCCCAAACTTGACCACTTTAAGACTTGTGAACTTCAACGCCCAGAATTCCTCAGCCACTTCTAGTACACAAAAGGCCTGGATTAAAAAAAATTAAAAGAATTTTTCTAATGTCTCCCATCAGCTTTCCTCCTCATCCCGTGTCTGTTTGCTTTGAGAAGTTTTCAAAAACGGTTTGGGACACGTGGTAACTATTAAGGTCTTGGGATTTAAGAGCTGACCAGCAGTGAAGCTGAGAGTTAACATCCAAAGAAAATTCTGGCAAAATTACACAGCGTTGGTCCAGGGGTTTGAGTCTGATTAAGAGTGAAGTTTTTGGATTTGGGGAGTTGATCAAAAAGATCCAGCAGAACAACAGAAAAAACAACAACCAATACTATAGTTATTTCTGAATGATTGGGAGAGGGAGGAGGGATAAAATCAAGAGGAAAAAACCCCACATTCAGCTAAAGGAATTATCAAAAAGCAAAGAAAAAAAACTGAAACAACAAAAAAATCTAACCATACTTGCAATCCTGTGATATTTCACTTTGCGACAACTTCGCTTAATGACTAATATTTAATCGCTAAAGGAGAGCTGCAAAGATTCCAGCAAACCAGTTCTATAATTCCTTTAATATTAAAGATGATTTTATAACCATTTTGTTCCTTTTATATCAAAGAGGATTTTATAACCATTTTGTTTCTTTTATATTAAAGAGGATTTTATAACCATTTTGTTCCTTTTATATTGAAGATGATTTTATAACCATTTTATATTAAAGATGATTTTATAACCATTTCCTTTAAGACCTTATGTTCAGTTTTAAACATTTGATGTCTCCTGAGTGGCTTTTAAAGCTTGGGAATTATTTTTCCTGAATCGCTAACAAATATTTATTTTTTTTTGTTTTTCAGGCCAATATGGGTATATGCTTCCTTGTTATCCTATTCAGCAGCTGCTTAACATACCTAGGTGTTGCCAATATAACTTCAGGTGAGTTACCTGCCTGCTTTTCAGGAGACTGGCTAAATGCAGATATGACAAGATCTCTTTAGACATATGTCTGTTCTTAACTGTTGATATGCTTTTATTTCAGGACAACGTCTGTGCATTTCTAGAAACAGGTAGTCCTCAATGTACAAAAATTGAGCCCAAAATTTATGCCGTTGAGCGAGAAATTTGTTAAGTGAGTCTGCTCCATTTTACGACTTTTTCTTGCCGCGTTTGTTAAGTGAATTCTTGCAGTTCTTAAATTGGTTAATGAATCTGGCTTTCCCCGCGGACTTTGCTGGTCAGTGTTGTGGTCCATTGGCGGCTGGCGGCAGAGTCGGACAGTGGGGAGGACAATGGGCCAGTCCGGGAGTCTGGAGAGGGCTCGGATGAGGGATTTGTGTCCGACACAGAGATGGGGCCAGGACCATCTGAGGGTTATGTGCGAACTCTGGAGCCTCCAAAATCTGACATCAGTGGGAGCCTGTTCCCAGTGTGCGCATGCACAGAGCTGCCAGAAGGCAAGAACAGCTAAGACAAAGGGGGCAACTCAGGAGTAAGGCTCGGAGGAGATTGGCACCTCCTGAAAGACATAAAGGAGGAGCAAAGGGACAGGAGCCTTTGCAGGAAGCAACTTTATTTGTTCTGGTTGGTTTAATCTCTGAAGCTCCGTGTTGACTTTGTGCTCCGTTTGGCCTTGTACAGCCAATTGGCAATTTAGTCATGGCAGGATTCCAAGGGAGATAAAGGTGGGTGCTTATCAGACTTATCCCAAAGGACTGTGGCAGAACTTCCGTTGGACTATTCACAAACTGTTTGGGACTATTCACAGCCATTAAAATAAATAAAAAAGGGGTTTGGGACTAACGTGTGTTTGTTAGTGTCTCAATAATCCTTGGTCAGAACACATACACCATTTCTGACAGTCCAGTCTCTTCTTGAAGGTCTCAACTGATAATGCTCCCACAAATTCCGAGGGCAACTTCTGTTCCATGGGTTGATTGTTCTCACTGTCAGAAAGTTTCTCCTTATTTCCAGGTTGAATCTCTCCTTGTTCAGTTTCCATCCATTATTCCTTGTCTGGCCTTCAGATGTCTTGGAAAATAGCTTGACCTCCTCCTCCTCTCTGGGGCAGCCCCTCAAATATTGGAAGATGCTCTCCTGTCTCCCCTGGTCCTTCTCTTCCCTGGACTAGCCAAGTCCAGTTCCTGTAGCCATTCTTCGTATGTTTTATCCTCCAGTCCCCTCATCATCCTGGTTGCTCTTCTCTGCCCTTTTTCTAGAGTCTCAACATCTTTGTTATAGTGTGGTGACCAAAACTGGATGCAGGACTCTAGGTGTGGCCTTACTAAGGCTTTATAGAGTGGTATTAGTGCCTCCCTTGATCTTGATTGTATCCCTCTGTTAATACAATTTAGGATTGCGTTGGCTTTTTGGGCGGCTGCTGCACACTGCTGGCTCCTATTTAGCTGGTTGTCCACTCAGACTCCAAGATCCCTCTCCCAGTTCCTGCTATTGAGCCTGGTTTCACCCAGTCTATATGGGTCCTTTGGGTTTTTCTTGCCTAAGTGTAGGACTTTACTTTTCTCTACACTGAATTTCATTTTGTGAGATACGGCCCAGGGTTCTAGTCTATCAAGATCCATCTGGATCTTGAGCCGATCTTTTTGGGTGTTAGCTATTCCTGCCAGCTCAGTATCATCTGCAAATATGGCAAGTTCCCCTTCTATTCCCTCACCTAAGTCGCTAATGATGATACTGAAAAGTCCTGGGCCTAAGAGGGAACCTTGTGGCACCCCACTGCTTACTTCCCTCCATGTAGACTTAGACCCATTAAGGACTACTCGTTGAGTATGGTTCTTAAAAGAAATCTTTGCGCATTGCAGAAGACAGTGCAATTCTCTTAGGAAAAGCAGCATATGTAGAATTGAGATGTAAGAATAAATAATGTAAAAAAAAGTCTATCTTTGAATTACACACGAATACAACATGAAATTCATCAAGTGAGGATTGGAATAGTATATTATGTTGGAAACAAACAATAGACATAATTTGGAGGTATAATATAATAGGATGGAGGTATTATACGATATGATAGTTTTAGCTAGGATGTATAACACGCTGGAAAGGGAAAAAAGGGCCTTGATGTATCCAGTACACAAAGACGTCATATAACTATGAATGGTTGTGTATATTAAAGAAAATGTATAATAAATAAAATAAAATAAAATGATTTGCCTGGGGGGAAAAAAAGGAAACATTTTTTTTTGTTCCGTTCTTCCTAGTCCATCCATCGACAGAGGGTCTCTTGCCCACCACCAGTTTAGTGAAAACTGCCACCACCACGCAGGCCACGAGTGCAAAACCCACCACTTCAATGAAGAGGCCGACCACGTCCCCAGGCGTGGCACCGACTGTGGCACAAAGCCATCCGCCCCCGAAAGGGCGGGAAGCCACGACGACCAGCGCCACCGTCACTGGGCCCAGCGTGGCCGTGGCGACGACTTTGCACAAAGCTCTGCGGCCCACGACTGGGCCTGCCACCTTTGCACCGAATGCCACAGAACCTCCTCCCAACGTCACAGCGACGGATAAAACATTGACGACGGTGGAGGCCAATTTCACAAGTGCACTAGCGACTTCGCAAGCCTTCAACACCGCAAGTATGGGATCTCTGAGTTATTACCTTTATTATATTTAATATCTATGTCTATCTGTCTAGCTAGCTAGCTACGTCTGTCTGCCTGTTTGTCTCTCTTTCTATCTGTGTGTGTGCTTCTCTCTCTCTCTCTTTCTCTTTCTGTCTCTCTTTATCTGTCTAACTGTGTCTGTCTATCTCTTATCTGTCTGTTGGTCTATCACTATCTCTTTCTCTCTTTTTCTCTATATCTCTGTTTGTCTTTCTCTCTCTGTTTCTCTCTATGTTTAACTCTCTATCTGTCTATCTCTTTCTCTCATCTCTGTCTCTTATCTGTTGGTCTATCACCGTCTCTCTTTCTCTATATCAGTGCTCTCTCTCTCGCTCTCTCTCGCTCTCTCTTTCTTTCTCTCTCTGTTTAACTTTGTCTATCTCTTTCTCTTATCTCTATCTCTTATCTATCTGTCTGTTGGTCTATCACTATCTGTCTCTCTTTCTCTATGTCTCTGTCTGTCTGTCTCTCTTTCTACATGTGTGTGTGTGTCTCTCTCTCTCTTTCTCTCTCTCTCTGTATAACCCTGTCTCTGTCTGTCTATCTGTTTCTCTTATCTCTGTCTATCTCCTATCTATCTATCTATCTATCTATCTATCTATCTATCTATCTATCTATCTGTCGGTTTATCACTATCTGTCACTCTTTCTCTATATCTTTGTCTGTCTGTCTCTATCTGTCTGTCTATCTGTTTAACTCTGTCTCTGTCTATCTCTTTCTCTTGTCTGTCTGTCTATCTCTTATCTATCTATCTGTTGGTCTATCACTATCTGTCTCTCTCTCTCTATGTCTGCCTGCCTGCCTGCCTGTCCATCCATCTATCCATCTATCCATTTCTATCCATCCATCCATCCATCCATCCATCCATCCTATCTTTACGGGAAGTCCTCAACATACAATCACAATTGAGCCCCAAATTTTGGTTGTTAAGCGATACATTTGTCAAATGAGCTTCGTCCCATTTTACGACCCTTTTTGGCCTCAGCTATTAACAGAATCCCTGCAGTTGATAAGTTAGTAATCCGGTCGTTAAGTAAACCTGGCTTCCCCCATTGACTTTGCTTGTCAAAAGAGCGTAAAATGGGATCACATGACACTACGACAGTGTAAATACAAACCGCTTGCCAAGAATCTGAATTTTGATGACAGGACTCTGGGGATGCTGCAAAGGTAACTGTGAAAAAGAGTCATAGATCCTTTTTTTTAAAGTGCCGTTGCAATTTTGAGCAGTCACTAAACAGACTGTTGTAAATTGAGGACTACCTCTACTGCTCTATAAGTAACTCAAGGTGGGGAATCCTGCCTAATGCTCCTTCCTTCTCCTATTTTCCCCCCAATAACTTTGTGAGGTGGGATGGACTTGAGAGCAAGGGACTGACCCAAAGTTGCCCAATTGGCTTTCGTGCCTAAGGCGGGACTAGAACTCACCGTCTCCTGGTGATTGGCCCAAAGTCGCCCTACTGTCTTTCATGCCTAAGGCGGGACTAGAACTCCCAATCTCCTAGTGATTGGCCCAAAGTCACCCAGCTAGCTTTCATGCCTAAGGCGGGACTAGAACTCACCGTCTTCTGGTGATTGGCCCAAAGTCACCCTGCTGTCTTTCATGCCTAAGGCAGGACTAGAACTCACCGTCTCCTGGTGATTGGCCCAAAGTCACCCAGCTGGCTTTCATGCCTAAGGCGGGACTAGAACTCACCGTCTCCTGGTGATTGGCCCAAAGTCACCCAGCTGGCTTTCATGCCTAAGGCGGGACTAGAACTCACCGTCTCCTGGTGATTGGCCCAAAGTCACCCAGCTGGCTTTCATGCCTAAGGCAGGACTAGAATTCACCGTCTCCTGGTGATTGGCCCAAAGTCACCCAGCTAGCTTTCATGCTTAAGGCGGGACTAGAACTCACCGTCTCCTGGTGATTGGCCCAAAGTCACCCAGCTGGCTTTCATGCCTAAGGCAGGACTAGAATTCACCGTCTCCTGGTGATTGGCCCAAAGTCACCCAGCTAGCTTTCATGCTTAAGGCGGGACTAGAACTCACCGTCTCCTAGTGATTGGCCCAAAGTCACCCAGCTAGCTTTCATGCTTAAGGCGGGACTAGAACTCACCGTCTCCTGGTGATTGGCCCAAAGTCACCCAGCCAGCTTTCATGCCTAAGGCAGGACTAGAACTCACCGTCTCCTAGTGATTGGCCCAAAGTCACCCAGCTAGCTTTCATGCCTAAGGCGGGACTAGAACTCACCGTCTCCTAGTGATTGGCCCAAAGTCACCCAGCCAGCTTTCATGCCTAAGGCGGGACTAGAACTCACCCTCTCCTGGTGATTGGCCCAAAGTCACCCAGCTGGCTTTCATGCCTAAGGCAGGACTAGAATTCACCGTCTCCTGGTGATTGGCCCAAAGTCACCCAGCTAGCTTTCATGCTTAAGGCGGGACTAGAACTCACCGTCTCCTGGTGATTGGCCCAAAGTCACCCAGCTAGCTTTCATGCCTAAGGCAGGACTAGAACTCACCGTCTCCTAGTGATTGGCCCAAAGTCACCCAGCCAGCTTTCATGCCTAAGGCAGGACTAGAACTCACCGTCTCCTAGTGATTGGCCCAAAGTCACCCAGCTAGCTTTCATGCCTAAGGGGACTAGAACTCACCGTCTCCTAGTGATTGGCCCAAAGTCACCCAGTTAGCTTTCATGCCTAAGGCGGGACTAGAACTCACCCTCTCCTGGTGATTGGCCCAAAGTCACCCAGCTGGCTTTCATGCCTAAGGCAGGACTAGAATTCACCGTCTCCTGGTGATTGGCCCAAAGTCACCCAGCTAGCTTTCATGCTTAAGGCGGGACTAGAACTCACCGTCTCCTGGTGATTGGCCCAAAGTCACCCAGCTGGCTTTCATGCCTAAGGCGGGACTAGAACTCACCGTCTCCTGGTGATTGGCCCAAAGTCACCCAGCTGGCTTTCATGCCTAAGGCGGGACTAGAACTCACCGTCTCCTGGTGATTGGCCCAAAGTCACCCAGCTGGCTTTCATGCCTAAGGCAGGACTAGAATTCACCGTCTCCTGGTGATTGGCCCAAAGTCACCCAGCTGGCTTTCATGCTTAAGGCGGGACTAGAACTCACCGTCTCCTGGTGATTGGCCCAAAGTCACCCAGCTGCCTTTAAAGCCTAAGTCAGGACTAGAACTCAGAGCCACAGTGTTTAAAAGTCATGGAAAGAACCGCAACATTCATTAGTGGGGGGGAAAAGTACTGAATTAACAAGGGAGCATCTGAAGACAGTGCAGAATTTTTTACGAAGAAAAGAAAGAAACTTTCTAGGGAAGAAGGGAGGGACCGAGTAAGAAGGTAGCCTTTTATATATATGAAAAAAGGGAAATGGGAAATGTAAAGAGAGCCGTAAAAGACTGGAGAAATGATGCTGAATTTTGGAGATCATTTATAAATGCTCTATTTGTGTGCTTTCTATTTATAGCTGAAATCACAGGACACACCGGTAAGCACATTTTGCTATATATATATATATAGCAAATTATATATATGTATATAATTTCCCGTTACCGTTTGATCGAGAGATTCTCGTCCTTTAAAGTTTTGTCCTTTATCTTTTGATCTTGGGGGCATTTTGATTGCCACGAGCAAACCAGGCCAAAATCCCAGGAATGGCTACAGAAGGAGGGGAAAAAGGAGATTTCCTACATATGAAGGGTTTTTTGTAATCATAAACGTTTGCTAGGAACCATGGAAAGGCTTGTACAGTTAGGCCTCCACTTACAACAGTTTGCTTAGTGACCGTTCAAAGTGACAACGGCCCTGAAAAAAGTGAGCTATGACCATTTTTCATTCTCACAGCCATTGCAACATTAACCATGGTCACCTGATCAAAATTCAGACAGTTGGTAACTGACTCATACTTATGACAAGGTTACCCGATCTCCTTTTCCGACAAGCAGAGTTAATGGGGGAGGCAGATCTACTTAACAACGGTCTTACTAGTTTAAGAGCTGCCATGATTCATTTAACAACTGCGGCAAGAAAGGTCGTAAAATGGGGCAAAACTCCCTTAACAAATGTCTTGCTTAGCACCTAAGGTTGGCCTCCATTGTCATAAGTCGAGGACTATCTGTACCGTTTTTTAAATTTGAATTTCTACGGGAATTATATTGTCACCTCCCATTTGATATATTAAGCTTCTATCCCAGGGCAGTAGCTCTATTGAATTCTACTGTATAGTGCAGTATTGGTGCGATGACCCAGGGTGGGATACAAAATAAGCACAGTCACAAAAACAGGTGAAGCCCCTTTCATTCCTTCAGTTTGGCTTCAAAGCTCCAGATATCCTTGACTGGAAACAAAAAAACTCCCCCACAAACAGTTACGAAAAGGAGGAAACGCCGTTTAAACTAAAAATGCCTCTAAATTATAAAGAGCAAAAACAACACAAACCACACTGAAGCAGTTAAGGGAACCAGGCAAGATAAGGGCTTGAAGACGTCCACAGATATCGGAACACACACTGGGAAGGATGCCAAACTCAGAGAGGAATGGACAAGACTAGAGATATTTCCACGCTTTGTTTCCAGCACTGGCCCATACGCATGTCCGTCCTTTTAAACAGTCTTCACAGCTGTAGCCCATGAAGGGGATCAGGGCCCCTTCCTCCCCCATAGACCACGCCATTCCCGTTTCTCCCTTGTCCTCTCCTCCCTGCGTGCCCTAGGATGGAGAGGGGGCGGGCCTGGGTCCTCCTCTGACTGCCCAGCTGGCCTCTGCCCTTCCCCAGCCTCCTCCACCACCTCTGGAGCCACAACTCCACTCCCTGTCGGCTGTCAGACTCCATCAGAGGCATGACAGTTAGTATGTCAATTATTAAATACTATTAATTGTTAATTAGATATTATTAAATATTATTAATAATTATTAATAATTATTATTAATTGAAATAGTGTTTCAATTCAACGTGTGGAGTGTGAAAGGATGTGTGTTTGTGTTTATTTTTCATTGTCACGGTGTGCACTGAAGATGAGGTTTGATTTCGTTGTACGAGGTGCCGTGACAATAAAGTAAACCGAACTAAATTTCCTTTGTTCTTCAAATTTCAAGTAATAGGTTGGCAGAAACTACGGGAAAGAAAAGATGAGTTAACAATATCCTCAGCATACAAAGACAATTTGTATAAGTTGTTTTACAGTTGGCACTTTGCACCAGCAAAATTGGCAAAAATGTTTAAGGGTAAATCATCCAAATGCCGGAAGTGTCACCAGACACCTGGATCATATTACGATGGGTGATGTACAGAAGCCAAAAAGATACTGGATAAAAATCCACACATGGTTGGAAAAAAAATGATAAAGCAGCGGATAGATTTTAAACCTGAAATTTTTTTTTATTCGGAATGATACCTGAAGGTTATAGCCAAAAAAAGGCATATTTAATAATTCATGTGTTAACTGCAGCTAGGATGGTATTTGCTCAGAATTGGAAAAGTGATAAAATACCAGCAGAAGGAAAAGGTGATAGAGAAAATGTTTGAATGTGCAGAGATGAATAGATTAACACTGGCAATTAAAGAAAAAAAAAGTAACTGAATATTACATGGTATGGGATTTATTTTATCAATGGCTGAAAAATAAAACAAGTTAGCTGAGTAGAAGTAAGTTAAGATTGTTATAATCGTTATAAGGGATAAATGACCTGCAAAGAAAATGTGATTATTGTTAAATTGGTAAGAAAAGTATAAATTACAGTTGCTAGCACTAAATCAACGTACTGTATTATGAACAAAAGATGGAATTATTGTAAATACAAAAAATTAAAAAAAATGTCCCCAAGTAATAAGCCTCTAGGAGATACACAGACAGGTGTAAAACTAATTTAAGATATTCTAAATATTGGGAGTGCTGTGTTTTTCTTAATAGATAAATCTGCTTGAGTTAGATAAGCAACACAGATTTGCTGAGTGTGGCAACTGTTTAGGGTTAGTGAAAAACCACAAGGGGTTTCAAAGAATTTCCAGATAATATTTTCCGGCAGATAATCCTGTTCCATTGGGGGCGAGGAGGGGTGAGAAGTTTTAATTTCCTATCTGCTGCGGTTTTGAGATAGCGGTGATGACTTACTAGCTAGGAGAAAGATCTTAAGAATTGCTGCAGGCGGTTAACACAACGGATGTAACCCTTGCAAAAAAGACAGTGAAAATCTGGGCTAGAGGATCAGCCAGGAAAAGCATCTAAAAAACAATGGCCAATATTTTAATTTTAAGGCGAGAGTGCGACCATTCGTTAAAAAAAGAAAGAAAGAAATTGAATGGATTGATACATTAACATCTGGTTTTCTGCCTTTCAAGTCAGTCACTAAACGAACTGCTATAAATCGAAGGGTACCTGTAAACGAATGAGCTGGTTTTACTCCTCATGAGTTGCTTTTATTCATTTATTTTATTTGTCCACGGCTTACAAGTTGATAGGCATAAGTATAAACATGAGTAAGAATACAGGAAATAGGTACGAATGAATGGGGACAATAGGACAGGGACGGTAGGAACGATGGTGCGCTTATGCACGCCCCTTACAGACCTCTTAGGAATAGGGTGAGGTCAATAGTGGATAGTTTGAGGTTAAAGATTTTGGGGTTTGAGGATGTAACTACAGAGTCAGGGAGCGCATTCCAGGCATTGAATGTGGTCACTCTGTGGCTGAAGTCGGACTTTCTGCAATCGAGTTTCAAATGGTTTATATTGAGTTTGTGTCTGTTGTGTGCTCTTGTATTGTTGCGGTTGAAGCTGAAGTAGTCATTGACGGATAGGACATTGTAGCGGATCATTTTGTATACTACGCTTAAGTCCAACCGCAGGCGACGTAGTTCAAGGTTGTCCGAACCCAAAATCTCAAGCGTGGTGGTGTAGGGTATTCTGTTGGGAGTAGAGGAGTGTAGTACTCTTCTCGTGAAATACTTGTGGACTCGCTCAATTGTATTAATGTCCGATATACTGTGCGGATTCCAGACAGATGAGCTGTATTCGAGTATTGGTCTGGCAAAAGTTTTGCATGCTCTAGTTAGCAATTCGATATTTCCAGAGAAGAAGCTTCGTAAGTTTAGATTGACAACTCTTAATGCCTTTTTTGGCAATGCTGTTGCAGTGAGCTCTGGCGCTTAGGTCATTTGATATGAGTACTCCAAGGTCCTTGACAGAGTGAGGGTCGTCAAGGAGGTCATATTTTCACATGGGGCAAAAGTGGTCCCTGGGGTACGTGATAAAAATGAATGAAATTTTCCCAGTGGAGGAGAGGACCAGACTAAGACTGATGAAAGAGTCAAAGGTGTCATCAGTCTTCAATCCTTTCATGCCCACAAGAGACCTAAATCCAGCCCAACTTGAATTCCATTGAAGGAATTCTTATCTACCGCCAGTTTGCTTTGGCCATGTGTAGTTCAGATTCTTGTAGAGAGCATAAACTTGCAATAAACCTCTACGCCGTTAGTCCTCGTCTTACGACCACAATCGAGCCCAAAACTCAGGTGGCCAGGTGGGACATTTGTTCAGTGAGTTTTGCCCCATTTTACGACCTCTCTCTGGCCACCGTTGTAAAGAGAATCGCTGCAGTTTTTAAGTAACTTATCCTGTTGTTAAGTGAATCTGGCCTTCCCCTTGACTTTGCTCGTCAGACGGTCGCAAAAGGGGATCGTGTGACCCTCCCCCAGGACACACCAATGGTCGTAAGTACGAACCAGTTGCCAAGTGTCTGAATTTTTTATCCTGTGACCGCGGGGAAGCTGCAAAAGTTGTAAGGGGGAAAAGTGGTCACAAAGTGGGACACTGCAAGCATCATAAATATTGAACCTGTTGTGAAGCATCTGAATTTGGATCACGTCACGGTGGGGAGGCTACAACGGTCATGAGGTGTGAAAAATGGTCACAAGTCATTATTTTCCTATGCCGTTGTAACTTCGAATGGTCACTAAATGAATGTAAATAAGTTGTAAGTTGTATTCGTTTGAACTGCCTGGATTTCCTGATTTCTCACGCTCGGCACCCAGTCTGATGGAAGCAAATATGGAGACTTTGTTCTCCGTTGCCCATGGCAATGAGAAACGGCAGGAAGAACAAACAGGAACATGTTCTCCACATCTGCTTTTGAGGTTCTTCTGACTTCCAGATGTTCAGATGACGTCAAATTTGGGGATTTAAGACAGAAAATTTTGGAAAAAGACAGAAAAAGACAGCAACGAGAGATCTCGCTAAAAGAATCTCACCCTTCAGCTGTCATGTCCCTGTCAGAATCTGATTCGGAGGGGGAGGCGACCATCTGACAGGGAGTGGGAGTGTGGCTCCATTGGCTGTGGAAGAAACTGGGGAAAGGCAAAGTCCGGCTGGGCAGATCAGGGGAGAGGTAGAACAAGGGGGAGGGAGTTCAGAGGAAGACCCAGGCCCACCCCTCTTCATCCTAGGGCACGTAGGAAGGAACAGAGAAGGGAGCAATGTGGGTTGCATGGCTTACGGGGGAGGAAAGGGCCCAGATTCCCTTCATTAGCTGCACCTGGGAACACAGTGTTTCAAAGGAATCTGCGCATAGCAACTTGTTGGAAGCAAATTGTGAGTTATCTGTTATTGTCGAGGCTTATCTGGGTTCCTGGCATCTTCCCAACTGTGTGTGTTTTGCTGGCCTTTGAAGTCTGCAATTCCTTCTCCTGCCCTGTCAAGTTAATTACCACAGCGTGGTTTGTTTGGATTTTTAGTTATACTGTAGTTTGTGTGTACTTTGTTTTCGGACTGAATTTCCTCCACTTAAAGGCTGTTCCTGGGAGAGTTTTTCTCTAGCCAAAGGTAACCTGGACTTTGGGGGCAAAGTTGGAGGTATTAAAGGGACTTTTCTTACTTATGTGACTGTGTTGCCTTTGTGCCACGCCCCTCTGGGTCATCACATCAGCTCTACAAATAAGAGAAATGCTGAATAGCAAATTGCTGCTTTTCAGGGCTTCCATTCAAATTAATCCTGGTTTGATTAGCCACCATGGGAGACAAGGAAATTATTCTAACTTTTTTTTTTCTTTTTGAATTTATTCAGGTGACCCAGATCCTCGACGAGGTAAGCTCTTAAACCACCACTTTGGCAAGTACATTGTAAATATTTTGTTAGAAGCTCCTATTTTTATCCTTACCTTGGTATACATGTAGCCCTCAACTTAACAACTGTAATTGAGCCCAGAATGTAGGTTGCTAACGGAGAAATTTGTGAAGTGAGTTTTGCCCGATTTTACGACCGTTTCTGCCACATTCGTTAAGTGAATCACTGCAGTTGTTAAATTAGTAACACGGTTGTTAAGTGAATTTGATTCTCCCTGGTTGTAAGTCACTTTTTTCAGTGCCATTTTAACTTTGAATGGTCACTAAGCGAATTGTTGTAAGTCAAGGACTACCTGTGTAATATTTGACTTAAACCACAAGAGTTTCATAACAGTTTGACCAAGGTTTTTAGTTTTTTGTTTTAGATTTGCTTTCCTGAGAGTAGAGGAGTGTAGAGAGTCATTTTATCAGCATCTTAAGTATTGAATCTTAACAACTGTATTCATTTTACAAATAATACAAGGTAGCAAACGTACTCAGGGCACTTTCCTCCTCCGATTTTCCTCACAACAACCACCCTGTGAGGTGGGCTCGGCCGGGTGGCCCAAAGACACCAAACTGGCTTTTAATGGCCTATGGTAGGACTAGAACTCACAGTCTCCTGGTGATTGGCCCAAAGACCCAGCTGGCTTTCATGCCTGAAGTGAATTCATGGCCTTCTACTTTCTAGCCTGGTGCCTTATTAACCGCTAGACCAAATTTGCTCTCTGTTGCTATGAATCACGGGCAGCAGAGCGTGTAGTTTTCAGAATGGCTTTACGGGTGGGAGTGAAAATTAGCTTTTTCCTTCAAATCACTTTAGAGTTTTTCGGTTCACCTCCCGACTTTCACCTACGTATTGGGGACCAAATGGAGAAACTTCGAAACGCTTTCCGTCTCCATTTGCAAAGCCAAAAACGATTGCCCCAAATCTCTTTTATCTTTTCTCTCTCTCTTGCAGATGAGACCCCCATCATCGCTGTAATGGTGGCCCTCTCCTCCTTGCTCATCATAGTATTTATTATTATTGTCCTCTACATGTTAAGGTGAGTGACCGTCTCCTCTTCACCTGCGTCTTTAGCACTCCTTCCCTTTAGGTCTGCAAGAGATGATTGAAAAACACACAAGAATCCATCTAAAATTTGCTTCTGGTTGCCCGGTATATTTTTTGACTTCTTTCTTTCTCTCTCTTTTTTTTTTTTTGGAATATTTTATCCCATTTTATAATCAGATGTTGTTCCAATTTTCTAACATTATTTCTAATACAAATACAACAATACAGTCTTATGTACCTTTGCAGAATCTCTTTTTCAGTTATATTTTTACCCATTGTCGCTAAATAAGTCCTGTTTCTTTACATCTTGTTTCCAACCTTTGTAGCTTCTCTTCCCTTCCTTCCTCCCTTGCTTCTTCACTCTGTCCTTTTTACCCCCTTGTCTCTCCATCTCCATTTCCCTCTTCTGTATTCCTCTTTTCTGTTGCTTTCGGACATTATATCCACTTTTCACCTTATTTTTCCCTTTTTTGGTTGTTTTTTCAGGTCTTAAATTCTCCATTCTCTTCCCCACCCCCTTTCCCCTTTCTTCCCCAGATAAAGTTACTTGTTTATTAAAGGTGGCTTCTTCTTTGTCCCAATCTTCTTTTTACTTATTTCTTATGGGTAGGTCTAGTTGAAGGAAAAGAAGAACTAGGGGGGGACATGATAGCAGTGGGTGGGTGGTCAACCTATTCTGCAAAGACCCAGAAGGCAGGACAAGAAATAACGGATGGAAACTCCTCAAGCAGAGAAGCAACCTGCAACTAAAGAGAGACTCTTAACAGTGAGGACAATTAACCAGTGGAACCGCTTGCCACCAGAAGTTGTGGGTGCTGTGCTCCATCACTGGAGGTCTTTAAGTAGAGCCATTTCTTTCAAAGGGTAGAAGACCGTGATGGCGAACCTAGGGCACACATGCCACAGGTGGCACGCAGAGCCATTTGTGCCGGCACAGAGCTGCAGGCAAGCTTACCTCACTGTGCATGCACGTGCCTCACAGCTGATTTTGGGGTGGTTTGAGGCCTTTTTCGGCCTCCCAGAGGCTTGAGGAAGGCTTCTGCAGGCTTTGCAGGCCGAAAACTAGGCCCGTTTCATCACTTCACATTTTTCCAAAAATACCGGAAGTGACAAAATGGGCCTAGTTCTGAACAGAGCTGAGTGTTTACTGGCCGGGTGCCCTTCCTGTCACCAACGCGGGGTTACGTTCAGCAGATATATTGTCAGTGTGCCCAGAGAGCTCGGAGCAGCTTCCCTCCTGCGACGATATTTGTAACGGCGTCGAACATCCACATCTGCCGACCTCAGTTTCCTTGGGAAGGACTCCAGAGGTGGCTGACGATGCTGGATCCAGCCTAAACATCTGCCTAACGCATCCTTTTTTCCCTAAGTGCAATTGCAAAAGGACAGCTTTGCTTGGAAAACCTTACATACCACCAAACATCAAACCATCTGCTTATCCCACGTCCTCGGGAGGGACTCCAGAGGTAGACACCCCCCCAAAAGTCAAGTCCAGTTTGAACATCTGGCTGTCTGTCGACGAATTGTAATAACAACAATTTGGGGGTTTTTCCCCTACAAACAAGCCTTTGCTTGTCTGTGTGATTCTTTTAGAGTGGATAGATTTAGGTTTCAAGGAGCTCAAAGAAATGCAGAAAAGGTTCCTAAGGGGATGAAGCCTTAACCGCTCTCCCTCCCGCATTCTTCAACTCCAGAAATAATATTGAAAGTCGCCAGGGACGAAGCTCATCCCACAGGTACAAAGCAACAGCGCAGGAAAAGAGGTGTGTGGCGGGAGGGGAAGGAAGAGATGAAAACAACTTGCAAATTGCACAAGGATCCGGGAGTCAAAAGGCTCCCACTCGAACCAGGAAACGGGATCGAGTCCTCGCTTGCGAGAAACAGGTTTAAATGGATGATTTGCTGTCATCTGAAATTATCCACGCACCGAAAGATGGATTTAAAATAAAATAAATTGGCTGCAGAACAACAACACCCAGTGAAAGGAAGGGTGGAGACTGGATTTTGTGTGTGTGTCTGTGTGTGTGTGTGTAAAATCAGCACGGGGAGGTTTGATTTGAGGCCTCGTTTGTTTGAGAAACCAAACCTACCACCCAGGGACCCATTTCCTCCACGTGTTGTTAAATGTGACCACAGCTGTGGCGTGATCTTGCCAATGTGCGCCCTAATGCGCACAAAAAAACAAACAAACCCGCATCTCCTTGCACACTCCTTGTAACTTTTGCAAAACCCAAAACTACAGGGAACGACCACAACAGAATTCCTGTTGCGTTGAGCGAGACGTTGTGTTCAGTGAGTTTTGCCCCCGTCTTATGACTTCCCTTGCCACGGTTCTTAAGTGAATCACCACGGTGGATACCTTAGTAATCCGGTTTGTTAACCTGGCTTTTCCCTGTTGATTGAGGTCGCAAAAAAGGATCGTGTGATTCTTTCACCTCCTCCCTGCCCCCTGGGACGCCGCAACCCGTCATAAATATGAACCGGTTGCCAAACAGCCTAATTTTGATCATGAGGGTGCTGCAAAGGTTGTAACCATGGGGAAAAAAACAGCCATAAGTTACATTTTTCAGTGCTGTCGTAACTTTGGGCAGTCATTAAACGGGCTGTACCAGGAACAGTCATTAAACTGAAAACAACAGTCAATTAAAAGGAGTGTGATGATCCAAAGGGGTGTGGCACCAAGGCAACATAGCCAGATAATCTGTAGGAGTCCCTTTATTAGCTCCAACTTTGCCCCCAATGTCCTGGTTACCTTCTGGGCTGGAGAAAAACTCCTAGGAACAGCCTTTGGATACAGAGAATCAAGTCCAAAACATGGTCAACAAAAACTGTAACTATAAGTCCAATCAAGGCAAAGTGAGGTCATTAGTCTGGCAGGGCAAGAGAAGGAATTTCAGGCGTGAAGGCATGGCAGTAATTCAGCCTGGTTGGGAAGACGCCAGGAACGCAGATAACCAAAGTCAACACAAGATAAACTCATGTTCCCAGTAAATGCAGCTCTCAGTTTGCATCTCTTTTAAACTCTCACTCCCAGATGTAGCTGATGAAGGGAATCGGGGCCCTTTCCTCCCCCATAAGCCATGCAACCCAAGTTGCTCTCTTCTCCGTTCCTCCCTGCGTGCCCTAGGATGAAGAGGGGGTGGGCCTGGGTCTTCCTCTGAATTCCCTCTCCCCTTGTTCTTTCTCTCCCCTGCTCTGCCCAGCCGGACTTTGCCCTTCCCCGGTTTCCTCCACAGCCAACTGAGCCACACTCCCGCTCCCTGTCCGCTGTTTGTCTTACTCCTCGGATTCAGACTCTGACAGGGGCATAACAAGGAGGACTGCGTGTACTTTTTAAGTATTGTATTGTCCTCAATCCGTTGCAACATTGTTTGAGGAGCAGAAACCCTGGGGTTTTTTTGAATAACCGTTGGACTTGGAAATTGTGCCGTTACAAAAGTTGCACAAATTCACGGGGTTCATGAATATTTAAAGATATGCCAGTTCCTGCATTTGGATAAAACGCAATTATGCGTGGTCACGCTTCGCCGAGAATCTCTCTCTTTGAAGACCAGCTTATCAGGAAATTATTGAGTCTGACTCTTAAAATATTCAGGAAGTTGCCTTGTTTTATTCAGATAATTGTAATTTCTCTCTGTCCCTTTGCAACTGTTCTTTGGATGTAGGTTTGTTCTAATGCCAAGCGTTGCCTCGTGTTGTTGGTATGTATGTGTGCAGAATCCAATTGCTGCAGCACGTTACTTTTTTGAATCCAATATTTTTATTACATTTTGCAAAGCGTACACCTTAAAAGAACAACAAAAGCTAACTGCGATGACCCGGGGTGTGACACAAAAATAACAAAATCACAAAAGTAGAATAAATTCCCTTTAATGCCTCCAACTTGGCCCCCAATGTTCAATTATCCTTGGCTGGAGATCAAGCTCTTCCAAAAACAGTCCACGAAGGAAAGAAACGCTGTCCGAACCCAAAGTAAAAATAATTAGAAATTAAAAAAAAACCAACACAAACCACACTGAAGTCATTAACACGGCCGGGCCAGGATGATAAATTGCAGATTTCCACAAGATAACACAGCAACCGCAGTTAGGAGGACGCCAAAACCCAGATAAGCCTGGACCAAGATAATGCACACTTTGCTTCCAGCAAGGAGCTGTGTGTAAATGCCCCACTTATATCCTGTTCTCCCAGCTGCAGATAATGAAGGGAATTAGGGCCTTTTCCTCTCCCAAAAGCCATGTTGCTCCCTTCTCCGTTCCTCCCTGCGTGCCCTAGGATGAAGAGGGGGTGGCCCTGGGTCTTCCGCGTGCCCTTCCCCAGTTTCCTCCACAGCCACCAGAGCCCCACTCCCACTCCCTGTCAGCTGCTCAACCTCCCCCTCAGAATCAGACTCCAACAAGGGCACAACACTCACAGAGAAAAGGTCAAGAGTAAAAAGAGAATAGGGATAGAAGTACAAAAAGGTAATAAAGAAAGGAAACACACACACATATGTATATAGGTAGGTAGTCCTTGACTTATAATAGTTTATTTAGTGACTGTTCAAAGTTGCAACGGTGCTGAAAAAAAGAGTGTCTTACAACCATTTCTCCCACTTAACGACCGTTGCAGCATTCCCTTGGTCACATGATCAAAATTCCCATGCTGGGCACCTGACTCATATTTATGATGGTTGCAACCTCCCGGGGTCATGCGACTACTGTTTCTGACCTTCGGACAAGCAGAGTCAGAACGGGGGAAGCCAGATTCACTACTGCTGTGATTCATTTTACAGCTGTGGCAGGAAAGGTTGCAAAATGGGTCAAAACTCGCTTAACAAATGTCTGATTTAGCAACAGAGATTTTGGGTTCAATTGTGGTCATAAGATGAGGACAAACTCTGTGTGTGTGTGTATACATATGCATATATGTGGTGGGGGGGAGAGGTATGGTTTGCCTAGAGGTAGAGCTCTCACCTCACAATCAGGAGGCCGTGAGTTCTATCCTAGCTAGAGGCAGATATTTCTCTCTCTGGGCACAGTGAGAATATAGCTGCTGAACTAAACTCCTCATAGGCAACAGGAAAGGCATCTGGCCAGTAAACACTCTGCTAGCGCCATTCAGTTGCTCAGACGCCACCCCGCAAGGAATTATGGGGTCGTTAAAAGAGGATGATAAGCATTTGATAATAATTGGAATGCGTGGTATAATTGGTTATATCAGAGATAAACTGTTCAATGAATAATGGGTAATTTAAGCATAAATAGTGATAAGATGTGTATATTTAAAGTAAGGTTAGGAGAATTGGATCTTGCAGACTGTCAAAGAGGATATCTGTCTGGTTTTAATGTATTTTCTTTTTTCTTCTGTCTCGTTTTTTTTCTTTCTTTTATACTTCTTTTTCTCCTTTTTCGGTCGCAAGACCGAGCGTTTTGTTTTTTTTCTCTTTCCCTTCTTTCTTTCTTCTTTTTCTCTCCCTGTTGCATATGTAATGTTGTTATGTTTTTTTTAAATTGTAAATTCAATAAAATTTATTAAAAAAAAAGAAAAAGAGGATGAACGATTTCCAACTCCTCCTTTCAAGGATATAAAGAACACTTCCGTTCAACTCTTAATTTAAGGCTGTTAGGTGGGTTCTGCTCTGTTTTATGACCTTCCTTGCCACCGTTGCTAAGTGAATCATGGCAGTTAGTCACCTGGTTGCTAAGTGAATCTGGATTCCCCATTTGCCTTTGTCCGTCACAAGGTTCCCAAAGGGGATCACGTGACCCCAGGAACACTGCGACCGTCATAAATATGAGTCGGTTGCCAAGCCTCTGAATTTTGGTCACATGACTGTAGAACTGCAGTAACGGTTGTAAGTGTGAAAAACCATTATAAGTCCCATTTTCTCAGGGCTGCTCTTGGACAGCCATTTGTCTGAAATGGTACAGGGTTTCTGGCTTGAGCAGAGGGTTGGACTAGACCACCTCCAAGGTCCCTTCCAACTCGGTTTAAATTCTGTAAACGTTGAACGCTCACTAAACCAATGGTTGTAAGTCAAAGACTACCTTTGTTATATTTTGTCGGGATGTCAAGTTGTCTAGCTATTCTTCCTGCAGAAAATAAGGCTGTTTGGGAGGAACTCTGCTGATTTCATTATTATTATTATTATTATTATTATTATTATTATTATTATTATTATTATTATTATTATTATTATTATTTCATAGGTTCAAAAAACACAAGCAGGCCGGGAGCCACTCCAATTCCTTCCATTTGTCCAACGGCCGCACAGATGACATTGGTGAGTCTTGCTGTCTCTTCTCGGGTTCTGGGGAACTCGAAATCCTAAATCTCACTTTTCGCCAACTTAGACCTCTTCCAAGACGATATCCTAATATTGGGTCGGGCTCCCCAAACCGAGGAAGTCCTGTTGAGTTTCTGCTAAGCCCGTCATGGCGAACCTATGGGCACGCGTGCCACAGGTGGCACACACCAGCCATTTGTGTCGGCCTGCCAGCTGCGGGCAAACTTACTGGGCACGCACACGCCTCACCGCTGATTTTTGGCCACAAAGGCTTGAGGAAGGCTTCTGCAGGCTTTGCAGGCTGAAAATCAGCCCCGTTTCATCCCTTCCTGTTTTTCCGGAAGTACCGGAAGTGAAGAAACGGGCCTAGTTTTCAGCCTGCAGAAGCCTCCCTCAAGCCTCTGGGCGGCCAAAAAAGGTCTCAAACCGGCTGAAAACCAGCTGTGAGGCGCAGTGCAGGTAAGGGGGCGGTGGAGGTGGGGAGTGGGGATTGCGCACGCATGCGTAGGGGGCGTGCATTGCCTTCTGGGTGCTGGTATGCGAGTGTGAGTATGCAAGCCCGTGCACAATTTTAGGCACAGGAGCCCCAAAAAGTTAGCCACCACTGTGCTAAGCTGTATCCTTTATTGCTCCTGGCCTATAGACGGACTCTTGCCAAACTAAAGCAAGCTACTCATATCATTCAAGATAAAAACGCAGGCCTGATGCCATCCGACGTCCAAAGGCCCGTAAGAGTTGGCACTTTAAATCTGGCTCCTAAGGGAACACACACACACACACACACCCCACACACATACAAGTAGGTCTCTGGGAACTTTGAAGGGTTGCTATGGGACTGGACATATAACATGCCTGTCTTGAACAATTTTTTTTATTGATTTGTCTCTTGCCTTTATTATTCTACAAATAACTCAAGGAGTCAAGCATTTACTAGCACACCTTCCTTCTCCCAGTTTCCCCACAACAGCAGCAACCTGGGCAGGTGGGTTGGGCTGAGAGAGAATGGCCTGAAGTCCAAGATGGCTTTCATGGTTAAGGCAGTACTAGGACTGACTGTCTCCTGGTGATTGGCTCAAAATTACCCAGTTGGCTTTCAGGCCTAAAGCAGGACTAGAACTCAGCATCTCCCATTTTATAGCCTGGTGCTTGAACCACTGGACCAAACTGACTTTTTGTAAAGAAGTGGTGCTACTTCTCTTGTGGAAGCTACAAGGCCTTTATGTGACTTCTACTGTTGTGGCCTGTTGGCCACTGGGCCAAATAGGAGGAGGAGGAGGAGGAGGAGTCAGGGTCAGGGTCAGCACTGGGAGCCCCGAGGAGGAAGAAGGAATGGAGCTGGCAGAAAAGAGAGGGGGAGGCAGAGTCTGGGCCGTCCATCAGCCCTCAGGTGGTGAGTCAACAGCCCCCAAGTCTGGAAGTGGCTGATGAGGAAAAGGAGGAACAGCCGGGCCCAGTGCCTGACACGCAGATGCGCAGAAGGCAGAGGAGAGGAGAGCAGTGGAAATCTATGGGCCGGTCCTTGGGACGGAAGAGCCCCCAATGCCAGCAAGATTCTGGGGGGGGGATCAAAGGCAGTGGGGGGCACGGAGATGAATAGGGGTGGCAGACAACCATTCATCTCCCTGCCAGACAGACGGGTGAGCCTGCGGTGAGAGAGAAACGTTTTGCCGGGGCCGCCGGCGCTCCTAAGAAAGGAATCATCGAGTTCACGTCAGAGGGTTTGTCGTGTTTGGGGAGCTGGGTGAGAACGTCTACAAGCTCGATTTACTTGATGCTCTTGCTTTTTCAGAGAAGACCTCCCACACGTGTACACACACACACACACACACACACACGCTCTTTCCTCTCCCCTGGGGTCCTCTCCACTCAACCTCAGCGGCCGGGGTCTCCTCAACCGAACCGCTTCTCTCCGTCCTGCAGAACCGCAGAGCATGCCGCTGCTGGCCAGGTCTCCCAGCACCAACCGGAAGTACCCGCCGCTGCCCGTGGATAAGCTGGAGGAAGACATCAACCGGCGAATGGCAGACGACAACAAGCTCTTCCGCGAGGAATTCAGTGTGGGTACTTGGCTGACCCTTGACCTCACTTTACACACACACACACACACACAACAAATCCCTTGGTCATTCTGGGCTTTGAAATGGTTTTTTATTTTTAAAAATACTTATCGTGATGGAAATTCAGTTTATGCCAGTTAGATCATCTTCTACATAGAAATCTTTCTTTCTTTCCTGTCTTCCTCTTCCTTCCTTCCTTCCTTTTCTTTCTTTCTTTCTTTTTTCCTTCCTTCCTTCTTTCCTTTGTTTCTTCCTTCCTTTCTTTCTGTCCTTCCTTTCTTTCCCTTCCTTCCTTTCTCCTTTCTATCTTTCTTTTCTTTCTTTCTTTCCCATTTTGTTTCTTTTCCTTCTTTCTTTTCCTTCTTTTGTCTTTCTTGCTTTCTTTTCCTTTCTTGCTTTTCCTACCTTCCTTCCTTCCTTCTTTCCTTCCTTCCTTCCCTTTTTCTTTCTTTCTTTTTCCTTCCTTCATTCCTTTTCTTTTGTTTCTTCCTTCCTTTCTTTCTGTCCTTCCTTTCTCCTTTCTATCTTTCTTTTCCTTTCTTTTCCTTCTTTCTTTCCATTTTGTTTCTTTTCCTTCTTCCTTTTCCTTCCTTGTTTCTTGCTTTATTTCTTTTCCTTTGTTCTTTTCCTTTTTTCTTTCCATCTTTCTTTTCTTTCCTTCCTTTCTTGCTTTATTTCTTTCTTTTCCTTTTCCTTCCTTCTTTCTTTTCCTTCCTTTTCCTTCTTTCTGTCTTTCTTGCTTTCTTTTCCTTTCTTGCTTTTCCTTCCTTCCTTCCTTCCTTCCTTCCTTCCTTCCTTCCTTCCTTCCTTCCTTCCCCAATTGCGCATGTACATGTACAGAATTTCTCAATTCTAGCAGCTTGGAGATGGTTGGACTTCCACTTCCTGAACTGAAGGTGGAATTCTGGGAGTTGAAGTCCACCCGCCTAGCCATACACGGAGGGACTACCTGCGTTTCCAAGCTCTGCTCCTAAAGTTGACCGTTGGCCAGGGGGAAGCTTTGCTGCCCCCTTGTGGAGCAAGTTTATCACCAAAATCCTCCCTTCGCTGAAATCTGTTTGCAAGAGTAATAGAATCACACGGTTGAATTTGTGATCGGCCCAAAGTCATCCAGCGGGGTTTCGTGCCTAAGGTGGGACCAGAACTTAACAATCTCCAACGTAATTTTATTAAAATGTATTCATAAACTTATAACTTATTTAAAACAATGGATGACTTGCCATCTACCCTAGTTTTGGACGTTTCAGGATTGCAGAATTGGCAACTCAGGGTCCTCTCTAAGGTTTTGGGTCCAAGCCTTGGGGAGCTGCTTGACTCCTGCCACAAAAGCTTTGCTGGCTGGAGAATTCTGGGAGTTGAAATCCACAAGTCTTAAGGCGGCCAAGTTTGGGGGAGCCCTGCGTTAGATGTTTGTCTGTCGTGGTTGGCGGAAGTGTAAACAGCCGAGTTATTTATATTTGCTCTGTTGTTCTTCCAGGCGCTCCCAGCATGTCCGATCCAAGCTACCTGTGAAGCCGCCTCTAAAGAAGAAAACAAGGAGAAGAACAGATACGTCAACATTTTGCCTTGTATGTATCGACGTTCCCTGGTTTCTGCCCACTGTGGGTGCCATTGTAAAAACCTACCTAGAATAACAGAGTTGGAAGGGACCTTGGAGGTCATCTAGCCCAGTGGTCGCCAACCAGTGGGCCGGGGACCACTGGTGGTCTGCGGGAAAATTTTGGTGGTCTGCAGAGAAATGCCCCCCACCCCCCGAAAGCAATTAATCCAGGCTGCGCGGGAACACAAGGCTGCATCGCCCACGTGGCTCGCGGGAACACAAGGCTTGCGTCGCTTGCATTGCGAACAACACGAGGTAGTGAGGGGAGGGGGGGGGAAAGGGCAGATGGAGGGAACTTGCCCCACTCGCCCTATGCGCCTCGCCTGGCCACCAGGCTGCTTCTTTCCGCTTCTTTCTTCTTCTGCTTTTGGCTGAACGCAAGGAAAGCAGCAGAAGTCTTTCTTTCTCTCCCCCAAACTCTGCCAGAAATGAGTCTTTGGGACCCTGCAAGGCCTCCTGCTCCAAGAGGCTGCAAAGACTCATTTCTGGTGGAGTTTGGGGGGAGAGAAAGAAAGACTTCTGCGGCTTCTGCTGTTTTCCTTGCAGGAAGCCAAAAGTCTCCCTCTCTCTCTCTCTCCTCTCTCTTCCCTCTCCTCTCTCTTCCTCCCTCCCTCTCTCTCTCTCTCT
Source organism: Pseudonaja textilis (assembly GCF_049901715.1). Classification (NCBI taxonomy): domain Eukaryota; kingdom Metazoa; phylum Chordata; class Lepidosauria; order Squamata; family Elapidae; genus Pseudonaja; species Pseudonaja textilis. The sequence continues at coordinate 2,292,569 of NC_141995.1, forward strand.
CTCCTCCCTCCCCCCTCTCCCTCCCTCTCCCTCCCTCCCTCCCCCTCTCTCTCTCTCTCCGTGAGAACGGAGCTGGAGACAAGAAATTGCCATAGATGGGATACACATGAATTTATAACAAGCGGTGTGGAAAAACAGTCCCTCTGCTCAGGCACAAACCCTTTCAGACAAATGGTTGTCCAATCTCTTCTTAAAAAAACCCCCAGCACCCACAACTAATAAGTAAATGATACCAGGAGGAGCCCAAAAGTAGAGATTTGGATACTAGCACAGTTGGGAGACGTGCAGTAACCCGTGGCTCCTTCCAGACAGAGATCCTTCCTGAACTCAGATCAGGACAAAGAGAAACAGGCGGTCTAATAGGAATAAATCTTTTATATCTCACTACTAAGTAACGTGGATCCCAGTTTCGGGGGCCTGTGGTCGCGGGTGAAGGCTTGGAATCCTGGTTAGTGTCGGCCAAGAGAAATTCTCGCGTCCCATCAACCCAGAATCTTCTCTGATGTCCCTCTAAAGAACATCTACAATTCTCTGCCCCCGTCTTCAAAACTGCTCTTATTTTTTTTTGATTGCTTAAATAGCCCAAGCTCCAAATATGAATCTCATTTAAAGAGAGAGAAAGAGAGAGAGAGAGAGAGAGAGAAATCTTTCTCAACCAGTCAAGAGCTGCTGTTATTGTGAAGGTGCTGAACCTGGAGGACTCTTGATTTTTGGACATCCCTTCTTTGTGGTGCCAAACGGAGAGGCAGCGAGGCGAAGGGAGGTTGCCTAGGCCAGGGGTCTCCAACCATGGCCACTTTAAGACTTGTGGACTTCAACTCCCAGAGTTCCTCAGCCAGCAAAGCTTGGCTCTCGACTTCTAAGCGCTTGATAGGCTGGTGGTAAATGAGCACTCCTGTAGACCGACGAGGCTTCAATCACTTCCCCGGCTGTTTTTGAGCCTGCTTGTCCAACAATCTTAGTGTCAACTTGTAAAACATTCCTATGTGTCGGGATTCCGGCAGTTACCTCGATTTAAATCATGAGTCTCCAGCCAAACTTCCAAAAAACTTCCAAAGGATTTATTGGGGGTAAACATGCCGGCACTGCCTGGGTGTAGCTGACTCCGAGGCACATCCTTCATTATCGCCCTTGACCCTGGTTTTCCCCCCACCCTCTGGGTGTATCCTGATTCCTATCCTCCAATGGGACACCTCCATAGCCCAGAGTCCTCAATCAGGCTCTCCAGTTAGAATTTTGTGCGGCAGAAACTTCGGTCATCTACTTCCTATCTTTGAAAACATTTACGGAATGCACTTTCGGTTTGCAAGCTGCTGCACTGCTCCCCCCCCCTCCCTTTCCTGTTGGCAACTCTAAAAAAAAACAGAGACATATTTTATGAGTTAACACTATGCCTGTTTCCAAGTTGCCGTGAAAAAGAGAAGGGAAAGGGCCTGAAGGAGCATAGGGCAAATAAAACCAGGAGCACATTCCAAGCTTATCTCACAAAGGTTGTAACTTAGGCAACCGGCTATTCTGTCCACAGAAAATCCTTTATTGGAGAATGTGAGCGATGACCCCCAGCCCATGAACGTATTTAATTGGAGAAGCTGAATTATGATATTTTATCCAGAGGGCGTGGGGTGGGGGGAACCAGGGTCAAGGGTGAATTACGTGTCTCAGAGTCAGCTTCAATACTGGTCATGCCGGCACGTTGCTCCTAATAAATCTTTTGAAGTTTCTTGAAGCTTGGCTGGAGGCTTAGGATTTAATTAAATCGCCGGAATCCTGACACTTCGACGTGCTCCAGCGTGAGTCAGAAAGCTCGGAAGACGAAACCTCTGGTCCCAGTGACCGACCCAGATTGGATCCTGCAAGACAATGATAGGTTATAAGGAGGGGTCGTGTCATGCCCCTGTCTGAAATCTGATTTGGAGGGAGAAGCCGAACAGCCGACAAGGAATGGGAGGGTGGCTCCGTTGGCTGTGGAAGAAACTGGGCAAGGGCACATTCCAGGTGGGCAGAGTAGGGGAGAGGTAGAACAAGGGAGAGGAAGAACAAGGGAGAGGGAGTTCAGAGGAAGACCCAGGCCCATTCCCTTCTTCATCCCAGGGCACACAGGGAGGAATGGAGAAGGGAGCAATGTGGGTTGCATGGCTTACAGGGGAGGAAAGGGCCCCGATTCCCTTCATTAGCTGCAGCTGGGAACACGGGGTTTAAAAACGGAAGCCGCGCACAGCAAGTCGCTGGGAGCAAGCACGAAGTTATCTTGTATCGTGGCTTATCTGTGTTCCTGCCCTCTTCCCAACTGTGTGAGTTTTGTCCTGCTTTCAAAGTCTGCAATTCCTTCTCCTGCCCTGTCCAGTTAATTGCTGCAGTTTGGTTTGTTTGGATTTTAAGTTACAGTTTGTGTTGATCATGTTTTGGACTTAATTTTCTGCAGTTAAAGGCTGTTCCTGGGAGAGTTTTTTTTGAAGCTAATCTGGACATTGGGGCCAAAGTTGGAGATAATAAAGGGATTCTTTTTGCTTATTTGACCGTGTTGCCTTTGTGCCACGCCCCTTTGGGTCATCCCAGAGACAGTTCTCTAGTTTTATGCTGCGCTAAAAACCAACCGTGTGAAGGTTGGCCTTCTTGGAGATTCGTTTGACCGGCACTGAAGCTCCTCCTCCATTGTCCTGTTGCTTTTGCCATTCATGGTCATTTTCTCTTTCCTAGATGACCATTCCAGGGTTCACCTGACACCCATTGAAGGGGTTCCGGACTCAGATTATATCAATGCCTCGTTCATTAATGTGAGTATCTGCTAAAGGGCAGGAATATTCCCCAGATACAGGTAGTCCTTGACTTACAGCAGTTCATTTAGTGACCGGGGTCACAATAGCACTGAAAAAAAAGAGACTTACGACCATTTTTCACACGTACCACCATTGCAGCATCCTCCGTGGTAACGTGATCAAAATCCAGAGACTTGGCAACTGTCTCGTTATTTATGACGGTTGCCCTGATCCCCTTTAGCGACCTTCTGACGAGCAGTGGGGAAGCCAGATTCACTTTAACGACCGGGTTACTAACTGAACAACTGCAACGATTCACTTAACAACTGTTAAGGTCATAAAACGGGAGGGGGCAAAATTCACTCGATCAATGTGTCACCGAGCAACGGAAATGTTGGCCTCAATTGTGGTCGTAAGTTGAGGACTACCTGCAGTCTGGGACTCTTAGGTATTTAGGAAGGAAGAAAAGTAGCTGTTGATTCTTGTTGCTGTCTTCATCTGTTCTAACCCGTCGATCCAGATTATCCACAGATAAATCTTATTTTTCCTGGCTGGTACAATAGTTTGTATGTATTGTGGTTCACCGGCAGCTGGTGCAGCCGGCATCGGAGTTGGACAGTGAGGAAGAAAGGGGACCACTCAGAGAGTCTGGAGAGGACTTGGATGAGGGACCTGCATTTGATGCATGGATGGGGCCAGGACCATCTGGGAGTGGGGTGCTGCCTCCCGAACCTGGAAAGCAGTGAGGCAGAGGAACAAAGGGAGCCTGTTCCCAGTGCGCACATGCGCAGAGCTGCTAGAAGGCGAGAGCAGCTGAGACAAAACGGGTGACTCGAGAATAAGGCTGGGAGGTGATGGCCCCTTCCATAATGGATAAAAGTCAGACCTCAATGTCGAACTCCTTGCAGGAAGCAAAGTAGTTCGGTAGATTCCAAGTTATCCTGGAAGCTCTGTGTAGTTTGGTTGGTTTTTTTCTTGTACTTTGGCTGGTTTCTTTTATAGCTAATTGGAGACTTCTGTTTTTGGCAGCATTCCACAGCGCTGAAAGTTGTGTGCCTATTTTGGGGAACTGTTTAAGATTAGTTCTGGCTGGGAATGAAAGCGATTCCCATCGCTGCATTAAAATAGGTTTTGCTTTTAAAACAAGTTTGGGTTTAATCACATTTGACGAAGCCTGGGTCAGAACAGTGTGCAGTGACGATATTTGCAAAGTAAGGAATTAACCCCGTGAGAGAAAATGCCGAAATTTTGGGTCTTTGACCAACGCCAGAGATAAAAACCGTTGCTTTTTTTTTTCTTTTTCATTCCTGTCTCACTTCCGTTCTTGCAGGGGTATCAGGAGAAGAACAGGTTCATCGCTGCACAAGGTAAATAATATGTATTTCCTTTGAATTCCTACACTGCTAGAAATACACATTCGACATAGCAACGTGTATTTTTGAGCTGGCCTTTTGCTGCAGTAGCTCCTAATATGAAGCGGGCGGAGAAGGGCTTAGAGAAATATTGCTTATTTCTTTGTGATTTTGGTGGTGGTGGTGGTGGAAACGCAAAGCTAACCAACTTCCTGCCCCTCCCTGAAAGTTTTGCACTTTGAGTGGGGCAGCTTTGGTATCAGACCAAGGTTTATTTTGCATTCTGAGCTGAAAGAGGAAATGAAACGGTGGTTCTGTTTAACACCATGGATGTTGGAAAACCTCAAACAGCAATTGTGTTCCCTCCGCTGAGAAGAGAAGACAATTTTTAAATTCAATTTTAGTCCCTAAATTACAGGAGGTCCTTGACGCACAACCTCCATTGGGCCCAACATTTCTGTAGCTAAGCGAGACCGTCGTGAAGTGAATTTTGCCCCATTTTACAATCTTTCTTTGCCACGGTTGTTAAGTGAATTGTTCTAATTGTTCTGTCGGTAACACGGTCGCTAAGTAAGTCTGACTTCCTCATTGGCTTGGCTTGTCAGAAGGTCACAAAATGAGATCACCTGACCACGGGACATTGCAACTGTCATAAGTACATGCCAGTTGCCAAGCGTTTGAATTTGGTTCATGTAACTATGGGGACGCTGCAATGGTCATAAGTGTGAAAAATTAAGTCACTTTTTTCAGTGCCATTGTAACTTTTGGTCACAAAATGAATTGTCGTAAGATGAGAATTACCTGTACATAAAATCCGCCACAAACGTTCAGGCAGCAGCTTGAATCTTGAGCTTATATGTTCTTCCTTTGCATAAACCCACGCTTCATTTTTGCTACCTGTTTGTTTTAAATTCAGGTATTCCTTTAGTGACTTTTCAGAGTTACAATCACAGTAAAAAAAAAGTGACTTATATCCAGGCCTCACATTTGCAGTTGTCAACGCCATGGTGACCTGATCAAAATTTGGTGTTCTTACCTAGGCTTTCCCCAAAAGCACTAAGGAGACGCTTTGTTTTATTAAACAAAGGTGAATTTCTTGCATTCACATTCATAGAATAGAATAGAGTTCTTTTCATTGTGTGATTGGACACACAAGGAATTTGTCTTTGGTGCAACTGCTCTCAGTGGACATAAAAGAAAAGATACATTCATCAAGAGTCAAGAATCATAAGGTACGACATTTAATGATAGTCATAGTCAATAAGCAATCCGATCATACTAGGAAACAGTCCATATTCAGCCAAAGGCCTGGCCAGTGGTCTTTCAAGGGTGTAATTTGGAGCACAGACCTTATCTAGCTTGGAGAGCGGCCAAGTAACTATTTCCAAACGCAGTGCTGACAAGGAAGGGCTCGGCAAAGAGTCTCTGAGACGCACAGGCAGATCTTCACACTGCTGCAACGAACGAATTGTTTCCTGCAAAAGCCCCTTTCGCTCCTCTTTTAATCCCCATGGGAGGGGCCATTCACCGTCCACCTGTGGCCTTACTCCCGATTCGACCCTTGTTCCTTAGCTGTTCCCTTCTCCCGGCAGCTCTGCACATGCGCACACTGGGAATAGGCTCCAGCTGTTCTTCTGCCCCGCTGAATTCCAACTCCGAAGGCAGCTGATAACTGTCGGACGGCCCTGGCCCCATTTCTGCTTCTGACACAGAGCCCTTGTCCGGGCCTTCCTCAGCCTCCAGGACGGGCCCAGGTTCCTCCCCAACCTCCTCACTGTCCAAGTCTATCAGCCGCCTTCAGGCCACCACATTTGGGAGCTTGGCAACCGACATCTCTCTATGATGACTGGAGCATTCTGGCATCACTTGATCATCATTTGTTGCCGTCCCAGCCGGCTTCTGATGGGCAAATTCAACAGAGGGAGCCAGATTCACTTAATGACTACACGATTTGTTTAATAACAGTGGCAAAAAGGGCCCTAAAATCAGATGTGACTCACTTAACCACCACCTTGCTTATCGAGAGAAATTCTGGTCCCAATTTTGGTCGTATGTCAAAGACTTTACCTGTAGGAAGGAAGAGGAGGAGTCAGGTTTGTAAAGGTGGAAAAAGCGATGGTGGTTTGAGGTGGCTGTATCTGGGCTGAAAGGTTAGGTGGCCCACGTGGGTCAAAGCGGTTCAGCTCAACTTGTTCCTCCTGGATCATGGATTTTTTCCTCTGGTGATGCTTTTCCCCTCTGGCGTCTCGGCAGGGCCCAAAGAAGAAACGGTGAACGACTTCTGGAGAATGATTTGGGAGCAAAACACGGCCACAATTGTCATGGTGACCAATCTGAAGGAGAGGAAAGAGGTAAGGCTCTAGTCACCGCCCTGGCTAGGTGACTCTGGACCAAGCCCCAGGAGACGGGGAGTTCTAGTCCCGCCTTAGGCATGAAAGCCAGCTGGGCGACTTTGGGCCAATCACCAGGAGACGGGGAGTTCTAGTCCCGCCTTAGGCATGAAAGCCAGCTGGGTGACTTTGGGCCAATCACCAGGAGACGGGGAGTTCTAGTCCCACTTTATGGTTCCAAGCTAGCTGGGTGACTTTGGGCCAATCACCAGGAGATGGGGAGTTCTAGTCCCGCCTTAGGCATGAAAGGCGGCTAGGTGACTTTGGGCCAATCACCAGGAGACGGGGAGTTCTAGTCCCGCCTTAGGCATGAAAGCCAGCTGGGCGACTTTGGAGCCAATCACCAGGAGATGGGGAGTTCTAGTCCCGCCTTAGGCATGAAAGTCAGCTGGGTGACTTTGGGCCAATCACCAGGAGACGGTGAGTTCTAGTCCCGCCTTAGGCATGAAAGCCAGCTGGGCGACTTTGGGCCAATCACCAGGAGACGGGGAGTTCTAGTCCCACTTTATGGTTCCAAGCTAGCTGGGTGACTTTGGGCCAATCACCAGGAGATGGGGAGTTCTAGTCCCGCCTTAGGCATGAAAGCTGGGTGACTTTGGGCCAATCACCAGGAGATGGGGAGTTCTGGTCCCGCCTTAGGCATGAAAGCCGGCTGGGTGACTTTGGGCCAATCACCAGGAGACGAGGAGTTCTAGTCCCGCCTTAGGCATGAAAGGCGGCTAGATGACTTTGGGCCAATCACCAGGAGGCAGGGAGTTCTAGTCCCGACTTAGGCATGAAAGCCAGCTGGGTGACTTTGGGCCAATCACCAGGAGACGGGGAGTTCTAGTCCCGCCTTAGGCAGGAAAGCCAGCTGGGTGACTTTGGGCCAATCACCAGGAGACGGGGAGTTCTTCTAGTCCCAACTTAGGCATGAAAGCCGGCTGGGCAACTTTGGGGCAATCACTTAATGAGTTCTGGTCATGCTTTAAGCATGAAAACGGGCTCACTGATTTTGTATCAATCACCGGGAGATGGGGAATTCTAGTCCCGCCTTAGGCATGAAAGCCAACTAGGCCTCTTTGAGGCCCGTCCCTCTCTCTCTCAGCCCAACCCTCCTCACCAGGGTGTTATTGTGAGGAAACTCGGAGAAGGAAGAAGTATTTGATCTGTTCACTGCCTTGAGTTGTTTATTTAAAAAAAACAGGAAAGGGGCATATAAATAATAAATAAATAAACAAAATATTTATTTTTGTGTCCCCAGTTCAGCTTTCTTTTAGTGAGGGTGCCTTGTATGAAAATCTTCCCAACTCTTTGGTGCCACCTTCACCTCTTCGTGACTATACAATAGCCACAATCACTAATTCAGTACAATCCCGGCGTTTTTACCCTCAGATTCTTTGACTTGGCAGAAAGTTGACGGCAAAACTCTCGTCACATTTGCCAGATATTTAGGCTGCTAAGGAGAGAGGGAATTTTTCACTTTATTTCAACGTATCGTCCACCCTCCAACAGCTTGCCTTGTTGGATCACTGAGTGGTCTCTTTTCTCTTGGCGTTCCTCTCCCTGGAGAGTGAGGGCACGTCCACAGTGAGGCTGCCCAGCCAAATTTGGAAACGCTTTTAACCTGCAACAGATGTTGACCCCCACCAAGGGAAAAACTGACCCTGTGGTTAGGTCATCTCCTCTTCTGCCCCTGCAACTTGGTCTGTTTTGTGGTCTCTCCTCAGTGTAAATGTGCCCAGTATTGGCCAGATCAGGGCTGCTGGACGTATGGGAATATCCGAGTCTCCGTGGAAGATGTCACCATCCTGGTTGACTACACAGTGAGGAAATTCTGCATTCAACAGGTAAGGCCTCACCGGTGTTCAAGTTGCTTGGCCTTGTGAGTAGTGGGTAATTTACCACCCAGAGGCTGCTTGCTTAGGTTGCTGCTTTATTAGTTAGGTTAAGCGGACGTGTAAAGCGCTGCAAAAATTCATATATAATGCTTGCAGTCCTAGCCAGACCGGAACCAGGGAGATAAGAGGAAGGAAGGAAGAGAGAACAAGAAAAGGCGAGAGAAAATGGAGGAGAAGAGAGAAAGAAAGCAGGAGAAAAGGAGAGAGAGAAGAAGGAAGGAAGAGACGGAGTGAGAAAAGGAGAGAGAAAATGGAGGAAGAGAGAAAGAAAGCAGGAGAAAAGGAGAGAAAGAAGAAGGAAGAGACGGAGTGAGAAAAGGAGAGAGGAAATGGAGGAAGAGAGAAAGAAAGCAGGAGAAATGGAAATGGTGAAGAAGGAAGAGGCAATGAGAAAAGGAGAGAGAAAATGGAGAAAGAAAAGAAAGGAGAAACTGAGGGAGAAGAAGGAAGGAAGAGAATGAGAAAAGGAGAGAGAAAATGGATGAACAGAGAAAGAGGAGGAGAAATAGAGAGGAAGAGAATGAGAAAAGGAGAGGAAAATGGAGGAAGAGAAAGAAAAGAGAAATGGAGAGAGAAGAAGGAAGGAAGGAAGCATGAGAAAAGGAAAGAGAAAATGGAGGAAGAGAGAAAGAAAGGAGGAGAAATGGAGAGGGAGAAATAGGAAGGAAGGCAGAAAAGGAGAAAAAATGAAAAAGGGAGGGAAACAGAAAAAGAGAAAGAAAAGGAAAAAAGGAAGGAAAGGGGGAGAAGAAAAGGAAGAAAGAAAAGGAAAAAGAAAGGGAGACAGAGAAAGAGGAAAGAAGGAGGATAGGAGATAAAAGGAGAAACAGAAAAAAAAGGAGAAAAGGGAAGAAAAAAGGAGGAAAAGGAGAGGGAAAGAAAAAATAAAACAGACAGAAAATAAGAAAGAGGGAGTAAGAAAAGAAGAGAAAATGAGAAAGAAAGAGAGAGAGAGTGTGTGTGTGCTGCTTTCTCCTTCCTATGCATAGGTATCACCCAGCTCAGGGGGAGGTGGGGCTATTGATAAACCAAGCCAAAATGTGATTTATTGGTTTATTTAAAAAAAACAAACAACCCAAAGTCATGATAAGAAAAATAAGGCGAGAAGCAGCTATCCCCATCCTGAATTTCTCCTCTCCTCCTCCTTCTCTCCAGCCTTCCCTTTTCCTCCCTTCCTCCCTCCTTCAATCTTCCGATCTATCCCTCGGCCACACCTTGGGAGCAAGAGCTAAGTAGGTCCTCGGGGAGGGGGCGGAGCTTCCAGGTATCCGCAGGGAGTAACCCCGGCTAACCTTTGCCCCCCCCCGCCCGCCTTCCAACCAGGTAGGCGACGTCACCAATAAAAAACCTCAGCGCCTGGTGACCCAGTTCCACTTCACCAGCTGGCCGGATTTTGGGGTACCGTTCACGCCCATCGGGATGCTGAAGTTCCTGAAGAAGGTGAAGACGTGCAACCCCCAATACGCGGGCGCCATTGTGGTCCACTGCAGGTCAGTGTGTCCTTGGTAGGGGAATGTTGCGGTCCAGCGGCAGCCTGTGGAGACGGCAGGCGAGTCGGACGGTGGAGAGGACCATGGGCCAGTGCTGGAGTCTGTGGGGAGGACTACAGATGAGGGTCCTGCGTCCGACCTAGAGATGGGACCAGGGCCATCTGGGAATTATATACCGCCCGGAGTCTTGACAGCAGCAAGGCAGAGGAATAGCAGGAGCCTGTTCCCAGTGCGCACTTGCACAGAGCTGCCAGAAGGCAAGAGCAACGAAGTCAAAAGGGGCGACTCCAGAGTAAGGCTTGGAGGTGATTGGCTCCTCCCATAAGACATAAAGGAGGAACAAAGGGACAGGAGCCTTTGCAGGAAGCAACTTTGTTCATTCTGATCGATTTAAACTCTGAAACTCAGTGTTGTGCTCTGTTTTGGCCTTGTACAACTAATTGGCAATTTAGTCGTTGGCAGCATTTCAAGGGAGATGAAGGTGGGTGCTTATCAGCCTTATCCCGAAGGACTGTGGCAGATTTCCATTGGACTATTCACAAACTCTTTGGGACTCGTTACGGGGCTGCGAATGCAGATAATTCACAGTCTCTGAAATAAAAACAAAAGGTTTTAGGGACTAACATATGTTTGTTAATGTCTCAGGAGGCCAGAACAAGGGAAAAGGGCATTCCCGGTCGGGCTAGGCACCATTTTTTTTACTGGTGGCCAACTTCGACAACTTCACAAGCGGTGGACTTCAATTCCCAGAATTCCTGAGCCAGCTGTGCTGGCTCAGGAATTCTGGGAGTTGAAGTCCATCTCTTATGAAGTTACCATCGTTATTCTCTCTTGATTTATTGGCCTTCAAGTCAAGTCCGCAGTGCTCCTACCGACAGATAGTCCTCGACTTACAACTGCTCATTTAGTGGCCGTTCGAAGTCACCCCGGCACTGAAAAACAGGGACTTTGGGGCCGTTTGTCAGACTTAAAACAACAGCCGCAGCGTCCCTAACATTCAGCCACTTGGCCAACCGGCTCATTTTTCACGACAGTCACAGGGTCCTAACCATTGCGACTTCCGCCACAGTCACACAATTTACATTCAGGTGCTTGACAACAGACTCACATGTATGACGGTCGCAGGGTCCTTTGCGGGGGGGGGGTGTCTCCCGCGGTCCCGTTTTTTTAAAAAAGTTTTTTATTTTAACAACAAAACAACATAGACATACCACATAAAACATAAAAATATCATCCTTCTTCATAAATTTACAAACAGTGCATCGGTTGGTTTACCACTTTTTTTGTGTGCATCCATTTCCTAGTCACTAATATAATTATATTACATAATAGCTCATACTATCAATCAATAATTGTATAACCTAATATCATCACTACAAAATCATTTATCTATAATTTTATTAATTCATGCTTTAACGAGATAACTATAGTTTACTTAGTTTATTTTGCAATAAATCATAAGATCATACCAAATCTATCTTGATAATGTTTTAGAAAGATAATATCAAAAAAAAAAAGAAAAAAATTTTTTATGCTAAGTCTGAATATTCTATTATTATGCTTTGTTATCTAACCACCACGGTCCCGTTTTGTGACCTTCTGACAAGCAAAATCCAAAGGGAGGCCAGATTGGCTGTCTGTCCTGTCCACCCACTGCATATAGAAATAGGTGAACTGGATCCCTGTGCTTCGCTACGGAACTATGTGGTCGGGCTTAGTTTGGGGGGAGGAAAATAAGGGGGGAAAAATTCCTGCCTCTGCCTACCGGCATCCATTGTTATTCACCCGGCTAGCGTCCTGTCAGTGTGTGAGAGAGTAGAGGGCTATTTGGAAACTGAAAGGGTATTTGCTGTGCAAGCAGGGAGGAGACAGCAAGGAGCCTGGGCGTGGGTTAGCTCAACTGTTCTGTCCTAAAGCTGCTTGGTGCTCTGAAACTAAAACCGAAACTCCTCTGCTTGTGTTTTGCCTTTGGAAGGGATTTCTTTTCAGGTGGGGAGGGGGAGTAGAACTCCTTAGCATCAGAGCGTGTTAATAATAATAATCATAATAATAATATAGAAAATGCTTTAAATGCTCTGATGGTTATTTGGAAAAATCGTTTCTTAGGGAGTCCCTAGACACCAAAAGAAACACGCCAAATTTCAAGTTTTGTAGGCTTTATTTGCATATATATATATATATATATTCACTCTGAGAAGCACAGAGCCGGAGAAAGAAGCCTGAAGATGATGAATGAGACTTCATCAAAACGTTGCCTAGATACTTCGAATCTTACGCAGGAGAAAACCCGAACAACCAAAGATCCATATATATATATATAAGATATATTTTTCCTTCTCCCTCCTCACCATCCTGTCCTTTAGTGCTGGTGTGGGGCGAACGGGAACGTTCATTGTGATCGATGCCATGCTGGACATGATGCACGCCGAGAAGAAGGTGGATGTTTATGGGTTTGTGAGCCGAATCCGGGCCCAACGCTGCCAGATGGTACAGACTGATGTAAGTCTTCTCCTCAAAAACCCGTCTCAGGTGGGAGCCATTTGCCCCACCGCCTCCCCCCACCCCAATTCTGTAATTAGCCTGACTCTTCGGTCGTTCTTACTCTACTCATAATTCTGGGACTGGGATTATGGTTGGGATTAGGAATCCTGGGATTAGGATTATGGGATTGGGAATCCTGAGGTTAAGATGACAGGGTTGGGATTTGGAAACTTGAGGTTGGGATTATGGGATTGGGAATCCTAGGATTGGGATTATGGAAGTAGGATTGGGATTATGGGATTGGGATTTGGGGATTGAGAATCCTGGGGTTGGGATTATAGAAGTGGAATTGGGAATATTAGGATTGGGATTTGGGGATTATAGAAATGGGATTGGGATTATGGGATTGGGAATCTTGGGATTGGAATTATAGAAGTTGGATTGGGATTATGGAAGTAGGATTAGGAATCCTGGGATTGGGATTATGAAGTTGGGAATATTGGGATCAAGAATCCTGGGATTGGGATTATAGGAATGGGATTGGGAATCTTGGGATTTGGGAATTGAGAATCCTGGGACTGGGATTATAGAAGTAGAATTGGGATTATGGAAGTAGGATTAGGAATCCTGGGATTGGGATTATGAGATTGGGAAAATCTTGGGATTAGGAATCCTGGGACTTTTCCTCCTCCTCCTCCTCCTCCACTGTACAAACCCCATTCCCTTCTAGCACTGATGACATGACTCAATTGGGTCATGAAACGTCTGCAAGAAAACCCGTCAAGCTTGGAGAGAACCAAGAATTCCACAGAACCGGAAATCCCAAGAGTCTCCAGGATACCACAGGCCAAAAAAAAAAAGCCTCAGGAATAAAGCTCAGAGCTCCCTCTCTCTCCCTCTCTCCTCTTAGATGCAGTACGTCTTCATCTACCAGGCGCTTCTGGAGCACTACTTATACGGAGACACGGAGCTGGAGGTGACGTCGCTGGAGGTCCACCTCCAGAAGATTTACAACAAAATCCTGGGGAGCAGCAGCAACGGATTGGAGGAAGAGTTTAAGGTGGGCAGCCCTATTCGGATCGGCGGGAGAGACTCCCGCGGGGAAGCCTGAGATCTCCCGATCCAGGTCTCCCGCTTGGGCACGGAACCGATCCATTCAGACAAAGGATTTCTTCCTCTTTTGCCCCAAAAAACACACTTCGATTTGGGCTGTTGACAGTTGTTAACATGGATGCTATTCAATGCCAGGCCGTCTTTGCAACTGCTAGAAGAAGACTAGGGAACAAAGAGGTGGCTGGAATAATATTCATGGGTCTAGGGGTGTGTGTGTGTGTGTGTGTCCTGCCTTTATTATTTTAAATAAAGCATAATTCAAGCTGACAAATGTATCCAACACACCTTCCTTCTCCTACTACTGTTCCACAACAACAACTCGGTGACGTGGGTTGGGCTGAGAAGGAGAGACTGCACTGTCTCCTGAGGATTGGTATAAGATGACCCAGTCTAAAGTGAGATTAGAACTCACCATCACCTGGGGATTGGCCCAAAGTCACCCAGCTGGCTTTCATGTCTAAGGCAGGACTAGAATTCCTGTTCTCTTTGTGATTGGTAGATGGTCACCCAGCAGGTTAGCATGATTAAGGCGGGACTAGAACTCACCTTCTCCTGGTGATTGGTCCAAAGTCACCCAGCTGGTTTTCATGCCTAAGGTGGGACTAGAACTCACCGTCTCCTGGTGATTGTTACAAAGTCACCCAGCTGGCTTTCGTGTCTAAGGCGGGACTAGAACTCACCGTCACCTGGTGATTGGCCCAAAGTCACCCAGCTGCCTTTCATGTCTAAGGTGGGACTAGAACTCACCGTCTCCTGGTGATTGCTACAAAGTCCCAACCATCTTGTATACCTAAGGCGGGACTAGAACTCACCGTCTCCTGGTGATTGTTACAAAGTCACCCAGCTGGCTTTCGTGTCTAAGGCGGGACTAGAACTCACCGTCACCTGGTGATTGGCCCAAAGTCACCCAGCTGCCTTTCATGTCTAAGGTGGGACTAGAACTCACCGTCTCCTGGTGATTGCTACAAAGTCCCAACCATCTTGTATACCTAAGGCGGGACTAGAACTCACCGTCTCCTGGTGATTGCTACAGAGTCACCCAGGGCTTTCAGGCTAAGGCAGGACTAGAACTCACCCTCTCCTGGTGATTGGCCCTAAGTCACCCAACTGGCTTTCATTCCTAAGGCAGGACTAGAACTCACCGACTCCTGGTGATTGGCCCAAAGTCACCCAACTGGCTTTCATTCCTAAGGCGGGACTAGAACTCACCGTCTCCTGGTGATTGGCCCTAAGTCACCCAACTGGCTTTCATTCCTAAGGCGGGACTAGAACTCACCCTCTCCTGGTGATTGGCCCAAAGTCACCCAACTGGCTTTCATTCCTAAGGCAGGACTAGAACTCACCCTCTCCTGGTGATTGGCCCTAAGTCACCCAGCTGCCTTTCATGCCTAAGGCGGGACTAGAACTCCCCGTCACCTGGTGATTGGCCCAAAGTCACCCAGCTGGTTTTCATGCCTAAGGCGGGACTAGAACTCACCGTCTCCTGGTGATTGGCCCAAAGTCACCCAGCTGCCTTTCCTGCCTAAGGCAGGACGAGGGATTGAAAAGTTGTGGAAGAAGCTAAGGTACATTTTACACCTGGTTCCGCGCTGCGTGCAGGCCCACCCCTTCCACAGCCACCTCTCTTTGGCCCCGTGCACATCTGCCTTTGATGCTCAACGTCCCACTCCTCTCTCTGCAGAAGCTCACCTCCATCAAAATCCAGAACGACAAAATGAGGACGGGCAATTTGCCGGCCAACATGAAGAAGAACCGGGTGCTCCAGATAATCCCATGTAAGGAATTACGTGCCTCGCTTGGGGGGGGGAAATGTCCATTTTAAGGCAGAGGTCGCCAACCAGTGGGACGGGGACCACTGGCGGCCTGCGAGAAAATTTGGGTGGTCCGCAGAGAAACGTTCCCCCCAAAGCAATTAATCCAGGCTGCGCGGGAACACGAGGCTTGCGTCGCTTGCATTGCGAACATGAGGTAGTGAGGGGAGTGGGGAATGGGTAGAGGGGGGGTAACTTGCCCTAGTCGCCCCACGCGCCTGGCCTGGCCACCGAGCTGCTTCTTTCCGCTTCTTTCTTCTGTTTTTGGCTGCACGCAAGGAAAACAGCACAAGTCTTTCTTTCTCTCCCCCAAACTCTGCCAGAAATGAGTCTTTGGGACCCTGCAAGGCCTCCTGCTCCAAGAGGCTGTGCCAACGCAACAAATCTCACAAAGACTCATTTCTGGCGAAGTTTGGGGGAGAGAAAGAAAGACTTTTGCGGCTTCTGCTGTTTTCCTTGCATGAAGCCAAAAGTCTCTCCCTTTCTCTCTCTCTTTCCCTGGAGACGGTATCCTACGATCTAAAATAAAGAACGATCGATTGGTAGGAAAACAGGAACTTTTTTGCAGACTTTTTTTTGTGGGGGGGGGGGTTTCCCAGGATTTCTGGTCCACGGGTTTTAAAATGATGAGTTTGGGGGTCCCTGAGGTCCAAAAGGTTGGCGACCCCTGTTTTAAGGCATGAAAAACCATTGAAGGATCTACTTTTTGTATGTTGACTTCACAAGATTTGGGATGGAAGGCAGAGGGAAATACAGAGCTTCATCGGTTTAAACCGTGAATCGTGGCTTGATGTTCCAGAGAAACAACTGGATTTTCGTTGTATTTTATCCGCTGATTTTTTTTCTAAAGTATAGGTGGTCCTCAACTTACAACCATGTATTTAGTAACCATTCAAAGTGGGGGGAAAGTGACTTATGACCAGCTTTCAACACTTACGATCATTGCGAGCATCCTCGTGGCCACATGATCAAAATTCAGACGCTTGGCAACTTGATTCGTATTTACGACGGTTGCAGTGTCCCGGGACGGCGGTCACATAACCCCCTTTTGCGACCTTTTGACCAGCAAAGTCGACGGGTGGGATGGGACGGAAGCCAGCTTCGCTTAGCGACTGTATCTCTCTACCTGCCGCGATGCATTGAACAGACTGCGGCCAGAAAGGCCATTAAAATGGGGGCCAAACTCAACGAGTGTCTCGCTTAGCGATGGGGACGTTGGGTCCTCCATTGCAGTCGTATGTCGAGGATGACCTGTGCAATGTGTGTTTTCTGCAAAGGGAGCGGAGCTGCTGTGTCAGAATGGCCGAGGAGAGTGCTGGCAGAGAGACGGCGCCATTTTGGGCTTGTTGCTATGGAAACCCATCATTTCTGAGCCACCTCAGGCCAGGCCAGAATCCTTAATGCCGCTTGCCAAATATTTGCCAAATGTTTTGACTCTTTTTTTATTCCCCCTGCAGATGAGTTTAACCGAGTGATCATTCCAGTGAAGAGAGGCGAAGAAAACACCGATTATGTAAATGCTTCTTTTATTGACGTGAGTGTTAACGTTCATGCATTTTCTAAGACATCCTCCCTCAACTCATAAAATATTTCTATGGTCTTTTTTAGAGTTGCCAACAGAAAGGGAGGAGGGGAAAGGGGTTTTGAAAGAGCACTGCGGCCGCTTGGAAATCGAAAGCGCATTCCATACATAGTTTTTCAAAGATAGTAACTTGGGTGACTGAAGTTTCGGCCGCAAATATCTAACTGGAGAATATAATGGATGTTGTGGTTCGCTGGCAGCCGGTGGAGACGGCAGTGGAATCGGACAGTGGGGAAAAACGGGGACCAGTCCGGGAGTCTGGAGAGGACTTGGGTGAGGGTCCTGCATCCGATGCAGAGATGTGGCCAGTACCATCTGGGAGTGGGGTGCTGCCTTTGGAGCCTCCAGGGTCTGACAGCAGCAAGGCAGAGGACCCAGGGGAGCCTGTTCCCAGTGCGCGTATGCACAGAGCTACCAGAAGGCGAGAGCAGCTGAGACAAAAGTGGTAACTCAGGAGTAAGGCTGGGAGGTGATTGCCCCTCCCCTAAGGGATAAAAGTCAGGCCAAGGCAATGACATCTTTGCAGGAAGCAAAGTCGGTTGATCAGTTCAGAGTCATTCTTGAAGCTCTTTGTACTTCAGTTGGGTTTTTTCCCTAGTTCATTGGACCCTTCTATTATTGGCAGCACTTCATGGGAAAGGAAGGTGGGTGCTGATCTCGAGGGACTGTTTGGAGATTCATTACAGGCTGGGAATGAAAACAATTCCCAGCGTTGCAATAAAACAAGGCTTGTTTTTAAAACAAACAACCCTATTCAAAGCTTTTCTTCCAGCAATTGAATTTTCTCGGCTCGTATTAAAAAAATTGTGAGCGATGCGTTGGCCTGGAGGTGGAGCTCTCTCACCTCACAATCAGGAGGCTGTGAGTTTGATCCCAGGCAGAGGCAGATATTTCTCTCTCTGGGCACAATGTGAATGTACCTGGCCAAAGAAAACTCGGCATTGGCAACAGGAAGGGCATCCGGCCAGAAAACAAGCTCAGCTCCATTCAGTTGCCCAGATTCCACCCCAATGCAAGAGATTATGGAGTCGTTAAAAGAAGATGATGATGATGTCAGGATTCTGGCAGTTACCCCATTTAAATCATGAGTCTCGAGCCAAACTTCCAAAGGATTTATTGGGAGTTAACGTATCTGGCACTGCCTGGGTGCAGCCGACGCTGAGGCACATCCTTCCTTGTCACCTTTGACCCTGGTTTTCCCCTCCACCCCCTGGGTGTATCGTAATTCCTATTCTCCAATGGGACACCCCCATAGCCCAGAGTCATCAATGGTTCTGACCAAGGCTTCCGAGACCGTACACCAGGGGTGTCCAACCTTGGCCACTTTAAGACTTGTGGACTTCAACTCCCAGAATTCCTCAGCCAGCAAGCAGAGGTGTCCATCTTGGCCACTTTAAGATTGTGGACTTCAACTCCCAGAATTCCTGGAAAAAGCTGGCTGAGAATTCTGGGAGTTGAAGTCCACAAGTCTTAAAGTTGCCAAGGTTGGACACCCCTGCCGTACACCCTTATTTTTTTTTTTTAAGCATAACTGTCCATCTTCCTTTTATTTCCCTGTACAATATTTCGTTTATTCAACAGATGTTAAAATATAAAACGCCCAAAATGTTGAGTTGGGGAAAATAAACACACACCACAAAAAAAGGCATTTTAAAAAGGGTCTTAAGAAAAGAACGATGAACGTACGGATGCCTAGCTTCCTCCCTAGTTGAATGCCGATGAATAGACGACAAACTTGAGTTAAAACTCCCACCCGTTGCAAAACAGGCCCCAAAGAATGTTTCTATCGATAGCAAAATAGTTTAACAGGAAAGACACGAGCGATAAGAAGAAATACGTCGGCGCCGTGGTTAGAATGCAGCATTGCAGGCTGATTCGGGCCGACGGCCAGAGTTTGATTCCCATCAGGCTCCAGGTTTGACTCAGTCCTTCCGGGGTGGGTCAAATGAGGAACCCAGATTGTTGTGGGGCAAGATGGCTGACTCTGTAAACCGCTTAGAGGGGGCCTATACGCCTCAGGGCTCTAGCGCCAATGCTGTCGTGCTTCTGGGTGACCCCTCTTTGGACGTTCCCAGGGTTACCGTCAAAAGGACTCGTACATCGCCAGCCAAGGGCCTCTCCAGCACACCATTGAGGACTTCTGGAGGATGATCTGGGAGTGGAAATCCGGCTCCATCGTGATGTTGACAGAGCTGGAGGAGAGGGGACAGGTGAGCCACCGTGGAGAAGAAGATCCGGATCAGGGGGTCCCTTAAATTCGTGGCCCCTTGAAGACTTGTGGACTTCAACTCCCAGAATGCCCCAGCCAGCAGAGCTTCCCTTAACGACCGTGTGACTAATGCAGCTGGAGAATTCTGGGAGTTGGAAGTCCACGAGTCTTGGGAGATCTCTGACCCAGAGGAACAAGTGGGGTATTGAGGTCTTCTGGAATGGGGGACCTTCCTGGACCAGGCAAACGCACTCCCAAAATCCATCGTATTTCCTTCCTCGCCACGGCTCACCGGATACCTCTGGGGTCCTTGCAAAGAACCAGCTGGAGGTTTATTCCTCTTTTCCCGCCGTTGCCCGGCAGTTGAGCGCTGGGAGGTGGGCTTTCCCCCCATCCCCAAAATCTGGAGGTGGCGTTGATTTTCGGGGGGAGGGCCTCCCGTGATTTCATTTAGATGGCGACTGCCAATCAAAGGGGGGACATTTCTAGCTTGGGGTTGAAACGAGGGGGCGTTGGTGCTGTCTGAGCTGGGTTCTTTTCTCGTGCTCAACCTAGTTACCTAGTTTGGGTCATGAAACGTCCGCAAGAAAAAGAACCAAGAGAGCACCAAGGACCCCACAATCCTCCTCCCCGCTCCTCTCCGAAACCCCACCCCCTTCTAGCCCTGCTGATGTTTCCCAGTTCTTGTTTTTTATTTATTTTGATTTGCCAATCGTTGCTATCAGGTCTTCCACCTGGCCACTTTGCACTTTGATTAATCTCCCAGAGTTCTCAGCCAGCTTTGCTGGCTGAGGAACTCTGGGAGTTGAAGTCCAGAAGTTTAAAGTGGCCAAGGCTGAGACCCCTGGCTTACAAGATAATAGGTAGACGTATATACATAGTTATGAAGACATGAAATGGGTACATATAAGAAAATAAAAAAAGAAACAATAGGACAGGAATCGGTAGGCACGTTGGTGCGCTTATGCACGCCCTACAGACCTCTTAGGAAAGGGGTGAGGCTTCAATAGTTGGGTCATGAAACATCTGCAAGAAAACTGCCAAGCTCAAGAGAGTGCCAAGGACCCCACGGTCATTTTCCTCCTCCTCCTCCTCCTCCTCCTCCTCCTCCTCCTCCTCCTCCTCCTCCTCCTCCTCCTCCTCGCAAACCCCACTCCCTTCTAGCAGTGATAATATTCCCTAGTTGGGTCATGAAACGCCTGCAAGAAAACTGCCAAGCTCAAGAGAGTGCCAAGGACCCCACAGTCATTCTCCTCCTCCTCCTCCTCCTCCTCCTCCTCCTCCTCTTCCTCCTCGCAAACCCCACTCCCTTCTAGCAGTGATAATATCCCCTAGTTGGGTCATGAAACGTCTGCAAGAAAACCGCCCAGCTCAGAGAGCACCAAGGACACCACCGTCCTCTTCCTCTCCTCCTCCTCTTCTCCACAAATCTCACTCCCTTCTAGTACTTGACGATGTTTCCTAGTTGGGCTGTGAAATGCTGGCAGGAGAACCACCCAGCTCAGGGAACACCAAGGACCCCTCCTAGTGGCCATCGTCCGGTCTTCTGGAAATGAGCTCCGTGGCTTCCTTTCGGGTTGTCCTTCTCACAAACCAGCTGGGAAACCATTTCCCTTTGTGAAAACCCTAATGAGAACCCACCACTGGGCTCCGTTGCACCCCTCACCATGCTTTTCCCGCCGTTGCGCGGCAGCTGAGCGCTGGGAGGTGGGCTTTCCCCCACCCCCAAAATCTGGAGGTGGCGTTGATTTTTGGGGGGAGGGCCTCCCGTGATTTCATTTAGATGGCGACTGCCAATCAAAGGGGGGACATTTCTAGCTTGGGGTTGAAACGAGGGGCTGTCTGAGCTGGGTTCTTTTCTGGTGCTCAACGTCACCTATGGCGTTACCTAGTTTGGGTCATGAAACGTCCGCAAGAAAAAGAACCAAGAGAGCGCCAAGGACCCCACAATCCTCCTCTCCGAAAACCCCACTCCCTTCTAGCCCTGCTGATGTTTCCTAGTTGCTGTTTTTTATTTATTTTGATTTGTCAATCGCTTACAACAGGGGTCCTCCATCAGAGGACCGGTTCCTCTTCTCCGTGAGCTTTCTCACGGCCCTGTCTTTCCTGTTTCCTGACACGCTAGGAGAAGTGTGCCCAGTATTGGCCTTCGGACGGCTCTGTAGCTTACGGAGACATCGCCATAGAACTGAAGAAGGAGGAAGAGTGTGAGAGCTACACAGTGCGGGACCTGCTGGTGACCAACAACAGGGTACGTGTTGAGAGACCCCCCATCTAGGTCTCCCAGGGACCCGCCAGTCATGACAGGTTCCCAGTCTCTGGAAAAGGAGGCAGAGCCAATTGTACACTATGACCAAAGTCATGACGGTGCCAAGGGAGTAGTGCTTACGACCGATCCTCGGAGTTTTTGGCATCCCAGCCTTCCCACACTCGTGTGATCACAATCTGGTTGCTCGGGAATCAGGTCACACGTATGTGTTGTGGCCGGCCAGCGGCTGATGGAGCTGGCAGCAGAGTCAGACAGTACCAGTAAGTACCAGTAAGGAGGTTGCGGGAGGGGTGGGCGGGAAACCTGGGCCAGTCTTGGAGGCTGAGGAAGGCTCGGACGAGGGCTCTGCATCGGAGGCAGAGATGAGGCCAGGGCAGGCTGGCAGCAATTGTCAGCTGCCTTCGGAGTTGGAAATCAGTGAGGCAGAAGAACAGCTGGAGCCTATTCCGGATATGCTCATGCACAGAGCTGCCAGGAGAAGGGAACAATTAAGAACTCAGGGTCGACATGGGAGTAAGGGCCCAGGTGGACAGCGTAGGGCCCCTCCCGTTTTTCTGAAAACGTGTCGCTTCTCATCCGAGAAGCTTCTTCCGTTCTTCTCCAGTTCGACCTGATGAAGCTTCTTGGATGAGAAGCAAAAGGTCTTCAAGGAACACACACACACACACACACACACACACACACAAGAAGGTCTAGTTTCCTTTGGGAAAAAAACACCTTTGGGTCAACTCGGACCTGAAAGATTTGAGCGTCTTCTCGGACATCTGCAGGTTCTCTTTAACCTCGATTGAACCTGGGTTTGTGGAGATCACCTCTGGCACAAGGTCCTCAAAGGGCGATGTCCAGAGGTGGTATATTCATCCGGTTTGGACCAGTTCTGGAGAACCAGTAGCAGAAATACTGAGTAGTCCAGAGAACCCTGCAAATCCCACCTTTGTGGGAGCGTCATTACGTGAGACTTTCAAGAAGAGACTGGACTGCCATTGGTCAGAAATGGTGTAGGGTCTCCCCCTTGGGCAGGGGGTTGGACTAGATGACCTACAAGGTCCCTTCCAACTCTTATTAATCTGTTATCTGTTATCTGACCGGCCCCGCCAACCCCCATCTCTTCTCTGCCTCCCGTTGAGTCCCAGATGATCGGCTGGGTCTCCTTTGGTTGCCCTGCTCAGGAGAAGGGAGCTGGAAATCAGGCTAGTGGGGTGGGGAGGGAAGGGGGATTTTGCAGTATATCCTCCCCTGCCACACCCATCTAGCCACGCCCGCAGAACCAGTAGTAAAAAAACTTTGAATCCCACCACTGGGCGGGGATGTGCGGAAGACACGCGCGCGCGTGCTCCGAGATGCACAGGGGGCCCGCAGCGGGCATGGCGGGGGGTGGAGGGCAGCACGCATTGCCTTCTGGGGTGCTGCCCTGCGAGCCGAGAAGGATTAGCCCCCACTGGCCTCGGGTTTCCTACCTAAGCGGAGGGATGGACTAGAAGACCTTCAAGCTCCCTTCTAACGATATTATTCTACATTCTTCTCTCCCCCCCTCACCCTCCTCCCCAGGAAAACAAAAGCCGGCAAATCCGGCAGTTCCACTTCCACGGGTGGCCGGAGGTGGGGATTCCCAGCGACGGGAAAGGCATGATCAACATCATAGCAGCCGTGCAGAAGCAGCAGCAGCAATCCGGCAACCACCCCATCACTGTGCATTGCAGGTAGCACTCTGCGCATGTGTGTGTGTGTGTGTCTGAGGGCACCCCACCCCCTTTGCAGTGGCCAACTCGCATCCCTGAGGCTTTTGAAGCGCACCACGGACACCGATGCCACTGATCCCCGCCAAAAAAGGAGCGCGTTTATTTGCATTCTCGTCTTGATGATTAAAGCCTAATGGTCATTTCTCCTCCTCTTTCTCGCAGTAATAACCCCGTGAGGTGGGGTTGGGCTGAAAGAGAGGGACTGCCCCCAAAGTCACCCCATCGGCTTTCACGCCTACGGTGGGACTAGAACTCACCCTCTCCTGGGGATTGGTCCCAAGTCACCCAGTCAGCTTCCACGCTTAAGGTCAAACTAGAAGTCACTATAACTTAGTGATTGTCCTGAGGTCACACATCCACCTTTCCTGCCTAAGGCGGGACTAGAACTCCCCGTCTCCTGGCGGTTGATTCAAAGCCACCCAGCTGGCTTTCATGGCTAAGGCGGGACTAGAACTCACCATCTCCTGGTGATTGGCTCAAAGTCACCCAGCTGGCTTCCATGCCTAAGGCGGGACTAGAACTCACCGTCTCCTGGTGATTGGCCCAAAGTCACCCAGCTGGCTTTCATGCCTGAGGCAGGACTAGAACTCCCAGTCTCCCAGTTTCTAAGCCGGCAGCTTAAGCACCACACCAAACCGCCTCTCTTCCTTAAAGAAACTTTGCTTCACGATCTCCGTGCCTCTGCAGTCCCGGGCTAGACGGTAGCTTCAGACTGACCCCAACCAGTGGTGGCATGCTACCAGTTTGGCCCGGTTCAGTCAAACCAGCAGTAAAAAGAAAAAAAAAGAACGAAAATCTTACCCACTGGTCCAAACTGGTTGCCCCCTCCGATGAGCTGAGAGGATACAAAAAGCGACAAGCGCATGGGTGGGTGGGAGGGTCACTCCGAGCTTTTCGTTTCATCCTCCTCTCGGCTGATCGGTGCATTAAAAACAGGCCTGTGCGCGCATGTTAGGGGCGTGCGCGCAAGCCCAATCACCTGCCCAATCGGTAGCGACCAAGGTAGGACCCCACTACTGCAGCGGTCGGCAACCAGTGGGCCGGGCACCATGGGCGGTCCACGAGAAAATTTGGGTGGTCCACAGAGCAATGTCGTTTCCCACCCCCCAAAGCAATTAATCCAGGCTGTGTGGGAAACACAAGGCCGCACCCCCCACATGGCCCGCCCACCCGCTGTCTCCAAGCGCAAACCTTACCTTGAGTAGAGCCACGCGAGCTGGGAACTGGAAGGTAAGACCAACGAGGTGGAGGGAGGGACAATCCGCCCCGGGGTGGTTTACTGACGTTGGTGGGAAAGTCGGTCCCGTATTCCAGAGCTGCAGGAGTCACAGGACTGGCCCCTTTGGTCACCCCAGAGCAGCTCCTCCAGTCCATGGCAGGCCGGTGCACCCGGGTGGAGGAGCAGCTACTCCGGGATGACCAAAGGGGCCAGTCCTGTGACTCCTGCAGCTCTGGAATACGGGACCGACCTTCCCACCAACGTCCGCAAGCCACCGTCAGTCAAAATCCGTATTAGTGGTCCGCGGGATTTAAAATTATGAGTGCGGTGGTCCCCGAGGTCCGAAAGGTTGGCAAACCCTGCGCTACTGGACCCAACCCTTCTTCCTTCAACGGAGAAGCTCGTTTTCTCCACCACGCCCACAACCATTGAGTAGACCTTCCGAGCTCTCGTCTCCTTGTAAGTTGCAGAGAAGGAAGGACTCCGTTTGATCTCCTCTTTGCATTCCTTCACACAGTGCTGGAGCTGGTCGGACGGGGACTTTTTGCGCGTTGGGCACCGTCCTCGAAAGGGTCAAGGCGGAAGGAATTCTGGACGTCTTTCAGACGGTGAAGAGCTTGAGGTTACAGAGGCCGCACATGGTGCAAACACTGGTAAGACTCGGCCCGCCAGGGTGTTCTGACCCAAACCTGGTTCCAAGGAAACAAACAACAAACAAGAGATTAAAAGCAAAACCTTTGAATGCTTCTCTGCGAATCCCGTTCTACTTCCCGGTGAAAAGGCTGTTTCAAACTAATAGTCTCTGATAAGAACGAGCCTTGCCAAGGTGGTGCGAGGCTGCCAAGAACACTGGATAAAGTTGCCAAGAAATATTTCAAACCCAAAGAGTCTCCAAACACAAACCAAGGTATTCCGAACGTCCACAAGGCTTGAGTGCAAAAACGTCTTTGCTTCCTGCAAAGAACTCCGGTTTCTCCGCTGGCTTTTATCCCTTATGGAAGGAGCCATCACCTTGCAGCCTTACTGCCGAGTTGCCCGTGCTGCTGCAGCTGCTCTTTCCTTCAAGCAGCCCTGTGCACACGCACCCTGAGCACAGGCTCCTCGGTGACCTCTTCATCGCTGCTGCCAGCCTCCACAATCTCCAAAGGCCGCATTCCCCTCCCTGATGGTCCTGGCCCCATCCCTGCATCAAGTCCTCGCTCTCCCAGAGCTCAGCCGTCCGCACCTGCTGCTGGCGAACCACAGCACAGGGGGGACGGGACCGCGAAGCTTAGTAAAGGTCGTCCTCTACTTACAGTGGTTTCTTTTAGCGACCACATGACATGAGAATATTAGGGCTCCAACAGATCCACCCCCATTCAAATCATAAGTCTCTAGCCGCATCTCTCAAGAGTAAAAAATATTGATTTATTAGGAGTTGACATGTCGGCGTTACCTGGGTGCAGCCGACACTAAGACACATCATTCATTTCCCTCTTGACCCTGGTCTTCCCCCCACTCCCCGGATGTATATTCTCCAATGGGACACATCCATAGTCAAGAGTCATCAATCAGGCTCTCCAGGAATAATCTTGCGCTCCGACAACGTTGGGCTTTTAAGGAATGCACTGTTTTATCCCACTCCCTTTCTGCTGGCCACTAAAAAGACCAAAGAAGTATTTTTTTTAGTTGACACCTTTCCCCATCGACTTAGTTGGCCAGACTCCGGCTGGGAAAGTTGCGAAAGGCAGCCGCATGACTGCAGGATGCTGAAACCGTTGTGGTTGTAGCCCATGCCAGTTGCCACGAACCCCTGGCTGTGGTTATGCTGCCAGAGTCATAAGTGCCAAGAGACCGGTCGTCAGCACCGTCGTAACTTTGAACGGTCGCAAACCGAAAGGTCATAAGTCAAGGACAACCTTGCAAACCTTTCCAGAAATAATTGCTTATTTCGGATCCCCGAAATTAGAAAGATGCTTTAAGTATAGAATGGGATATAGAATATGGAATGGGATAGGAACAGAAATATAGAAATAAATAGAAATAGAAGATGGATAGAATGGAATGGAATGAAGAGTAGAGTAGAATAGAATAGAATAGAATAGAATAGAATAGAATAGAATAGAATAGAATAGAATAGAATAGAATAGAATAGAATAGAATAGAATGCAGAAGAGATAAAATAGAGTGCAGAATAGAATAGAATAGAATAGAATATAAAAAGTAGAATAGAACAGAATAGAATCTTTATTATCACTTTAAATATACACTAATCAGCATACACTGAAAGTTCGTTGCATTCAGCTCTCAAAAGATAACCATTATGCGCACACACACACACACACACACACACGGCAAAGAGAAACATCACAGCCTAGTTCAATTCAATTCTATATATATATAAAAGCGAAATACCTCTCACGCATCATCATAAAATCTCCAGAACCGTAAAGCCTACAAACTTGAAATTAGGCATCTATGTTCCTCTTGGCTTCTAGGTGCTCACTAAGAAAGGATTTTTTCCAAAGACCATCAGAGCATTTAGAGCATTACCTATATTACTATTATTATTATTATTATTATTATTATTATTATTATTATTATTATTATTATTATTAACACGCTCTGATGCTAAGGAGTTCCACTCTCTTTCACCACTTGAAGAGAAATCTCTTCCAAATGCAAAACACAAGCAGAGGAGTTTCAGTCTCAGTTTCACAGCAGCAAGCAGCTTGAGTCCAGAACAGTTGAGCTAAGCCACGCCCAGGCTCCTTGCTGTCTCCTCTTTGCTCACGCAGCAAATACTGTTTCAGTTTCCAAACAGCCCTCAACTCTCTCGCACACCGACAGGACGCTAGCCAGATGAATACCGATGGAGGCTGGTAGGCAGAGGCACAATTTTTCTCCCCCTTATTTTCCTCCCCAAAAAACTAAGCCCGAACCACATGGTTTCGTAGCGAAGTGTAGGTATCGAGCTAGTGTACACATATCCACAGCAGTTAAAAAAAAAAGGAGAATCACGCGAGCTTACCAATATGGCTGGCCTAAGGAATGAAAGCGGTTAGAGAATCTGGAAGTCCCGCCATAGATACTTCAAAACCTCCACCCCGAGGGGAGCCAGAGAAACAGGCCATGAAGGGAGAGGGGACGTCTCTAACGATGCTTCGAGCTCTGAGCGCATAGTCACTTTAGTCGGTGACTTCTCTCTGGGTGAACATGATGACCCAGGGGCGTGACCCTAAAGTAACAAAGTCACAAAAGTAGAATAAATTCCCTTTAATGTCTCCAACTTGGCTCCCAATGTCCAGTTATCCTCAGCTGGAGTTCAAACTCTTCCAAAAACAGTCTATGAAGGGCAGAAATGCAGTCTGAACCCAAAGTAAAGATAATTACTAATTTTTAAAAAAAAAAACTACACAAACCGCTCTGAAGTCATTAACACGGCAGGCCAGGATGATAAATTGCAGTCTTCCCCAAGATAACGCAGCACCCACAGTTGGGAGGACGCCAAAAACCCAGATAAGCCTCGACCGAGATAATGCACGCTTTGCTTCCAGCAAGGAGCTGTGTGCAAATGCCCCACTTACATCCTGTTCCCCCAGCTGCAACTCATGAAAAGGGATCAAGGCCCTTTTCTCTCCCATAAGCCAGTTTGCTCCCTTCTCCGTTCCTCCCTGCGTGCCTTAGGATGAAGAGGGGACGGACTGTGCCCTTCCCCAGTTTCCTCCACAGCCACCAGAGCCACGCTCCCACTCCCCAGTCAGCTGCTCAGCCTCCCCCTCAGAATCAGATTCCCACAGGGGCCCGACAGTGAATTTCCCCCAAAATCTTGGATTCTGGGAAGCTCCCAGGTTCGTCCGAAGATCTTTTGGGGGGGGGGAATCCCCTGGTTTTGTTCCATCACTCACCACCGCTTTCTCTTCTGTCTAATCCCCAGGAACAGTACGAATTCTGCTACAAGGTAGTCCAGGAATATATAGATGCCTTTTCAGATTACGCCAACTTCAAGTGAAGCCGAAAAACTCGCCGGAAGAAAGAACAAGAGTTGCCTTCTTTAATACTTTGTAATATTCTGTTTGTTAATATCCCTATCGCCCCCCCACCCCCCACACACACACACCCCTCTCCCACCCCTCAAATGTGTATATAATCTTAACTGTTCTAGAAGGGTTGGTACCATTAAGATTGCTATTAATGAGCTTTGAAATTTTATATGTAGCAAAAAGTGTTAGATAAAAGAAGGCTGTAGGCACTTTTTCCCACCCCCCACCCGCCCCCAAAGTTGTATTGGGGAATTAAATAGTGTGATATTTGGATGAATATTGTCAGAAAAGGAAAAGAAAAAGGCACCCTTCTCTCGAGAGTTTATGCAGGCTGGTTTCGTTTTGTTTTATTTTGTAAATCTCTTTTTTTTTTCCCCCTTTGAAGGGAGTAAAGCTTTTTAAACACCAAATGAGATTTCTTCCTATCAGCGGTTTCTTTTGAAAAGAAAAAAGTGGCACACCAATAACATTGTTTTTTTTTAAAAAAAAAAAGCCTTTTCCTTTCTCCTCCGTTCCCTGGGAAACCCCTTGAAAGTTTCGTTCTTTTTACGAGTTTTTTTTTTTTTTAAAAAGAGTATTTAGTAGAGATTTTGGTGGACGAAAAATAATATTTTCCCGTTTGCATCCCTTCCCGTAAGTAGTTAAAAGTGTGGAACCTCTGATGCTCTTTGGGATTCAGGCTGGATGTTCTCGACTTGATGTTACAAAACCTAGAATAACAGGGAATTCCGGCAGTTAAAAAAGTCCCCCTACCTGGAAAATTGCCATACAAATGAATTTATAATAAGCAGGGTGGAAGATAATACATAAGAGTTTGTAATATGCCAGCATCACCTTTTAGGAGGGATCAGTGGCATAAGAATGTAAGAAATAAACTAGAATAACAGAAGAAGAGAGTTGGAATGGACCTTGGAGGTCATCTAGTCCAACCCCCTGCCTAGGCAGGAAACCCTACACCACTTCGGACAAAATGGTTATCCAACATCTTTTTAAAAACTTCCAGCGTTGGAGCATTTACAATTTCTGGAGGCAATTTGTTCTACTGATTCATTGTTCTCATTTTCAGGAAATTCCTGCTTAGTTCGAAAGGTCGCTTCTCTCCTGGATGAGTTTCCGTCCGTTGCGTCTTGTCCTGCCTTCTTCAGGGGCTTTGGAGAATATAAATTTATAATAAGCGGAGTGGGGGGGTGGGGTGGGGGGAATGATATACATAGAGTTTGTAATCCACCCAGTCACTTTGTAGGAGCAGCATAGGAATGTAATAAATGAAATGTAATAACAGAAGATGAGAGCTGGAAGGGATCGCCGAGGTCTTCTAGTCCAACCCCCAGTTCAAGCAAGCGACCCAATACCATTCTGGACACACCTGGCTGTCCAGTCTCTTCTTTTAAAAACTTCCAGGGTTGAAGCGCCCACAACTTCTGGAGACAGGTCAAGAATCCACTGGTTGATTGTCCTTCCTGTCAGGAAATTGCTCCTTAGTTCTGAGTTCGAAATTTGGAGAGTTGAGGATCCCAGCTATGATGGAGTAGACGCTCCATTTTGGGGGAGCGGGGGTGGTGGACCATCTACAAAGGTTCCCTCTTTAAGATCTGGCACATCTGGATATCTCCTTGGTTTCTTTATTGACTGGCAGGTTTTCCAGCGTGATTCTCTTGGATGCTGAAAATACTATAATCTAAACTCTTTTTCCTTTCGAACTTATCTGCTTTGTACAGTGGCCTGACCGCCATTTTGGCTTGTGTGTTGCTTGTTTCACTTGGTTTTTGACACGTTGCGCCGTTTTTGGCTGATATGTACCCCTGGTTGACTTCCACCTCCTCATCCTTCCCTGCGTAGGCATCGTGAGCAGAAACACACACACGTCCCAAATTTGCAGCTCCCTAAACTTCACCCAAAGAGTTTTGATTATTATTAATTATATTTCCCCCTCTTGTATTTGGGCTTGTCACTCCTCCTCCCTGTGTAGAAAGATCCCGGTTTCCAGAAGTTTTAACTACAAGTCTTCTATAGCGTTTTCTCCGCGCGAGTGAACTCTTTTTTCTTGCACTTCCCACACCTTAACAGCCCCGAGTTGTCCTTCGTAACGTGGATTGTTCCAAATAGCCTGGGATTTGCGGCTTCCCGAAATTTTCTGGGACTCCGTTTGGGAAAAACTGTTTTGAGGCCTCTTCAGCTTCCTTCTCTTGGACGGCTGCGGTCAGCAGGCCTCCCTCGCTCTACTTGGCACAAAGCGATCCGTGCTGTAAAAATTGGATTTATTTAATTTTTTTTTTTTCACGAAAATTTAAAAAAGCCAGCAGGGTCTCATTGGATTGGAAAAAGGAAGAGGACGTGGAAGGAAAAGACGAAAGAACCTTTTCGTGAAAACAGATATATATATATTTTTTCCTCCCAATCTGGATTATCTTCCTGCCTCTTCATTCTTCTACTTTGGAAGCGCAGCTTTCTGCATTTAGAAGGCTGCGTTCCTTTTTAAAAAAAAAAAATTCACTGAAAATGACACAAAAAGGGGAAAGAAAAGTCTTTAAAAATGGCATAATAGGAATACTATGTAAAACGGCTAGCCAAAGACTGCAGCGTCGCCCTGAAATCTGTCGAGACGAAGTTCTCAAAATCTCACCAAAAATCTACCGTCACCTCCCCCCGCCAAAAAATGGGATCAGATGCTTTGAATCTGCTCTTCTGCCCCCCTCCTCCCTTCAATCTGAAATAAATACCTTCATTTGAACATTGGCTGGGCCCTCAGGCTAACTATCACTTTTGAGGTCAACAGTGCTTAAAAGGCTGTTTCAAACTAATGGTCTCTGATAAGAAGGAGCCTTGCCAAGGTGGTGCGAGGCTGCCAAGAACACGAGATAAAGTTGCCAAGAAATATTTCAAACAGAAAGAGTCTCCAAACACCAACCAAGATAATCCAAACGTCCACAAGGCTCGAGTGCAAAACGCCTTTGCTTCCTGCAAAGAACTCCAGTTTCTCCGCTGGCTTCTATCTCTTAAGGGAGGAGCCATTACCTTGCAGCCTTACTGCCGAGTCACCTGTGCTGCTGCAGCTGCTCTTTCCTTCAAGCAGCCCTGCGTGCATGCTCACTGGGCACAGGCTCCTCGGGGGACTCTTCCTCACTGCTGCCAGCCTCCACCATCTCCGAAGGCCGCATTCCCCTCCCTGAGGGTCCTGGCCCCATCCCTGCATCCTACACAGGCCCCTCATCCGAGTCCTCGCTCTCCGAGACCTCAGCCGTCCGTACCTGCTGCTGGTGAAGCACAACACCACCTTAGGATGACTTCTCCCATGGACCTTGGTGGCCGGCAAGGATCTTCTGGTGCTGAAGGAATGTGTAGCCCAGCCTTTTGTTCTTCTCACAATCCTGGAAAGAGGGAATGAGTCTTTCATCTACTGAGAGATGAAACCAGAGTTAAAACAGATACCACAGTGATACTACTGCACAATAACAAAGTAGGGATCGACCGTACATGAAGACAAAGGTATCTTCATTTGTGGACCTTAACCATTGGGGTTTGTTCCTTCTCCCTTTGGGAGCGGTGGGCCAGGACCTACGTGCCCCGATACCTTTTGGAGGAGGCCCTTCCTACCCACCCCAATCTAGAGTTTAAATTCTCTCTTTTTTCCCCCTCCTTTTTCCTCCCCCCTCTCTTTTTAGAAGCATACTATCCATTGCAACTCCTTCTAGGACTTGTCCAAGGGCCGTTACTTAGAAAGGAAATAAATTTTGGGAGGCTACGGACATGCAGCGAGGAAGTGCCTGCCCAAAGAACCTCTTTCCCGTTTAGTTCATCCTTTCTTCGTTGCATTTCCCCCACGCGTTCCTTCCATTCCTTCGACCAGCAGCCATTCAGAATTGAGCCATCTCTCCTTCCTTCCTTCCTTCCTTCCTTCCTTCCTATCTTCCCTCCCTCCCTTTCTCTCTGTCTCCTCCCTCCCTTCTTTCCCTCCCTGTCTCCTTCCTTCCTTCCTTCCTTCCTTCCTTCCTCACTATAACTCTGCATGAGTCCATGTACTTTGTTCATTTTCCTTCCTTCCTTCCCTTCTTCCCTGTCTCCTTCCTTCCCTTCTCCTTCCTTCCTTCCTTCCTTCCTTCCTTCCTTCCTTCCCTTCTTCCCTGTCTCCTTCCTTCCTTCTTCCTTTCCTTCCTTCCTTCCTTCCTTCCTTCCTTTCCTTCCTTCCTTCCCTTCTTCCCTGTCTCCTTCCTTCCCTTCCCTTCCTTCCTTCCTTCCTTCCTTCCTTCCTTCCTTCCTTCCTTCCTTCCTTCCTTCCTTCCTTCCTTCCTTCCCCTTCTTCCCTGTCTCCTTCCTTCCCTTCCCTTTCCTTCCTTCCTTCCTTCCTTCCTTCCCTTCTTCCCTGTCTCCTTCCTTCCCTTCCCTTTCCTTCCTTCCTCCCTCCCTTCCTTCCTTCCTTCCTTCCTTCCCTTCTTCCCTGTCTCCTTCCTTCCTTCCTTCCCTTTCCTTCCTTCCTTCCTTCCTTCCTTCCTTCCTTCCTTCCTTCCTTCCTTCCATCCATCCATCCATCCATCCATCTAGCCTTCTCATCATTCTCTTTTAAGGGCAACACACACACAAAAAAAACTGGTTGAGTTTGTACCAGTTTATCCATAATTCCTCTTTTCCTCTCCTTTCCTCACCCCTCTTTCAAAAACAGAATGCATCAAAAAAAAAATATTTCCCCGTTTCCTCTTTAACACAGGCGCGCTCTCTGCTTGGAGGATCCTCAACTCATTTCTTTTTTCTTGTCCTGTTTTTCTCTTCCTTCTTCCTCCGATGCCTCCAGGCCCGTCACGGAGCTCGCATTTGGTGAAGTAGTGGACAATCGACAATTGTCTGTGCTGCAATGCTCCAGAGTGACAGTGGGGGGCACCAAAGAGTAAATTTGGATGGTTTGAATCCCTCCATCGCTCCCTGGTGGCGATTTATATTTCAACCAGCCCAGCTAGGTCTTTTTAAAGTATTTCTCCATCCTTTGGCAACTTTGAGATGGGTGGACTTCCAACTCCCAGAATTCCCAAGCAGGCAGGGCTGATCTTCCTGGATCTCAAAAGTAGCGAACTATCAAATAAAAGTCTCACGCTACATGAGATATTGGCGTAGGGAACTCCCCCCCCCCTTTGTGGGCTGGTCCATCTCAAAGGACACTGTCTGGGGAATTCTGGGAGTTGAAGTCAGAATAGCAAGAGTTGGAAGGACCCTCGAAGGTCTTCTAGTCCAACCCCTGCTCAAACAGGAAACCCACAGATCCTGGCTGGAGAATTCTGGGAGTTGAAGTCCACCTGTCTTGAGTTATTCCTAAGGAAAACTCCCACGGGCATCAAGATGGAAGATTTTTTTCCTCCTCCTCCTCCTCCTCCTTTTTTTCCTTCTTCTACCCACCCTGGTTCGGCCGAAACGGTAGTTTTTTAAAAAGCCTCCAACGATCAGCTGAGAGGAGGAAGAAAAAAAACCAGGCCTAAGCCGGTGTGGGGAAAGCCGCACACGCAGGTTTGGTGCACGGCACGCACACGATCCCCGATCCGGTAGTGTGGAAGAGGTAGGCTCCGACGGCTGGTTCAGCTGCCCCGTGGGATTCCTCTCTTCGTGACGCGGGCTGGGTGCCCCTCAAGCGGAGAGAAGGATCCGAGGCGCTACCATGAGGGATGGAGAGCCCTCTTCTCCTTCCTGGGTTTGGCGCCTTCCAGACGGGGCCCATCTCAAACTGGGAGATCGAGCAGCCTTGGGAAGGCGCCAACTGGACCAGCGGCTCTGAATCTGAAGACGTCAGGAGGTGGTCAAGTTTGGGAGGAGATCCTAGACCCTCCCGCTCTTCCCTAGCCGAAGCATCTGGAGTGAAGCACCTGGAAGTTCGTGCCAGTCTAAGAGAACCAGGGCTGATCTTACCAGATCACCAAAATGGCTCAGTAAAAAAATAATAATAATAATAATAAGATTCTCATGGTCCATCCGGTGTGGGATGTGAAAGAGGCCTTGGGAGAGAAAGTCCGCGCTGGTACATCGCACACAACAAGAGGTTCACGCTGTTACTGAAACCTGGAGCAAATTAGTAGGAGTCTCTGATGTTCTCTGAAATGGGTAGTTTCCGTGAAGGCGTTTCCTGACCCAACTAGGTAACATCAACAGGGCTCAGTGAGGAATGTGGTCTGCTGCTAGTTGATATAAAAGCGGTTTGCTCTTGTCAGTGTTGATGGGAGCGTTGTTTTCATCTTGGTAATTCCTTGATTAAGCCGTTTACTGTTTGATTTGGAAGTTCCACCTACCAAGTTCCATTAACCCTATCAAAGAACTACTGAAGAGAGCAAACCCCACTCCCTTCTAGCCCTGATAATATTACCTAGCTGGGTCACGAAATGTCTGCAAGAATGCAACCAAGTTTTGAGAGCACCAAAAAACCCCACAATCGGCCTCTTCCTCCACCTCCTCCTCTTCCTCTTCCTCCTCCTCCTCCTCCTCCTCCTCCTCCTCCTCACACCCCAGTCCCATCTGGCACTGATGATGTTACCTAGTTGGGTCACGAAATGTCTGCAAGAATGCAACCAAATTTAGAAAGCACCAAAGACCCCACATTCGGCCTCCTTCTCCTCCTCCTCCTCCTCCTCCTCTTCCTCCTCTTCCATACACCGCACTCCCTTCTGGCACTGATGACGTTACCTAGTTGGGTCATGAAATGTCTGCAAGAAAGCCACCAAGCTCAGAGAGCCCCAAGGACTCCTAATTTCAACCCTGAGCTACAAATATTCTCATTCCTTTGAGCAACTTATTAGTGGAATCCTGGCTACCCTATATACACGCATCTCTCCAATCCTAAAGCTACACATTATAAACAGATTGTGGTGTCAGTAAGGCTGATAGACAGCCACTTTTGTCTCGCTTTCGTTCTCTTGTTGGGCTTGCCGTTGGAGGAGGTATCGTAGCTGCCTTAACCAGAGGGGTCAAGCTTTGTGCCAAAACTGAGTCTCTTGTCCCCCGCCATCCCCCGGAATATGCCAAGGCAGTCCGCGCAAATTGTGTCTCCCTTCCGTTTCTCTCTGTAATTGTAATTCTTCTCTGCCTCATTCCAAATGTCTTAATATCTTGTATTTATTTTTGTTGACCAAGTAAATGCTTTTCTTTTTATTTTTTAACTGGGCTGGTTCTTTCTTCTACCACCACGCAAATAAGTTCACGCACGTAATCCTCCTCGGGTTAATGACCACCATCAAGTCCAGACTTTCCTCCGTAAAGCGAGACATTGGTGAGCCTTGCTCCATTTTCACAACCTTTTTGGCCACTGTTAAGCGAACACGGCCATTTGTTCTGACCAAGACCTAGACCATAATTATGCCCACGCTTCTTTTGAAAAACAAGTCTTGTTTTATTGCAACGCTGGGAATTATTTTCATTCCCAGCCGGTAATGAATCTGAAAACAGTCCCTCGAGATCAGCACCCACCTTTCTTCCCTGTGAAGTGCTGCCAATAACAAAAGTGTCCAATGAACTAGGGAAAAAAACAACCGAAATACAAAGAGCTTCAAGAATTAACCTGAACGACTTTGCTTCCTGCAAAGGTTTCCTCATCTTGGCCTGACTTTTATCCCTTAGGCGAGGGGCAATCACCTCCCAGCCTTACTCCCGAGTCTCCCCTTTTGTCTCAGCTGCTCTCGCCTCTGGCAGCTCTGCACATACGCGCACTGGGAACAGGCTCCCCTGGTTCCTCTTTCTCGCTGCTTCCAGACTCCAGAGGCTCCGGAGTTAGCACCCCAATCCCAGATGGTCCTGGCCAAACTGGTTCCTGTTCTTCCCACTGTCCGATTCCGCTGCCGTCTGCACCGGCTACCGGCGAACCACAACACCGTTGTCCATGGGCAGCGAGGTGGTTCCGTGAATCGGCCTTTCCCATTGTCCGAAGACCTCAAAAGGGATTCCAGTCATAAATGTGAACCGGTTGCCAAGCTTAGAGAGCACCAAAGACCCCACAGTTGGCTTCTTCCTCCTCCTCTTCCACACACCCTACTCCCTTCTAGAATTTGGATGATGTGACCCTGGGGAATTTTGCAAGGGGTCGTAAGGGTTGAAAAACGGCCACAAGATGCCCATGCCGTCATAACTCTGAACGGTCACTAAACAAACAGTTGTAAGTCCAGGCCTACCTATGTTGGAGGGTGGGTTCGAACACAACCATTGGGGGAGGGAACCAACTCTAGATTGCCCTTGGATGCTCTCAGGGCCTTCTTTGCATTTCCGTCTTCCAATCAAGACGTTCCTTTAATCGATGGATGATGGATTAAGTTGAATTTAGAAGCCCTTCTCCGTGTGTGGGTTTCCAACAGAGACTGGTTTAATCATGGCTAGATACTTGGTAAGGAACGCTTGTCCTGCTTCCTGGACAGAGAGGTGACAAAACAGCCCATTCTAAGTAGCACATCTTGGCTTATTTGAAGACACACAAACAAAAAGTCCTTGATATGTTTTAGACATAACTGGAGGCCAAGCCAATGGGTGACCACGTACTAGCTTTATGGGCACAACAGACCCAGTTTGGTCTACTGGTAAAGGCACCAGGCTAGAAACCAGGCGATGGTGAGTTCTAGTCTCGCCTTAGGCATGATAGTTGGCTGGGTGACTTTGGGCCAATCACCAGGAGATAGTGAGTTCTAGTCCCGCCTTAGGCATGAAAGCCAGCTGGGTGACTGGGCCAATCACCAGGAGACGGTGAGTTCTAGTCCCGCCTTAGGCATGAAAGCCAGCTGGGTGACTGGGCCAATCACCAGGAGACAGTGAGTTCTAGTCCCACCTTAGGCATGAAAGCTGGTTGGGTGTCTTTGAGCCAATCACCAGGAGACGGGGAGTTCTAGTCCCACCTTAGGAATGAAAGCCAGCTGGGTGACTGGGCCAATCACCAGGAGACAGTGAGTTCTAGTCTCGCCTTAGGCATGAAAGCTGGCTGGGTGACTTTGAGCCAATCACCAGAAGACGGTGAGTTCTAGTCCCGCCTTAGCTGTGAAAGCCGGTTGGATAACTTTGAGCCAATGACTGGGAGACAGTGAGTTCAAGTCCCAGTTAAAAGCCGGCTGGGTGACTTTGGAACAAGGACCAGGTGATGGTGAGTTCTAGTCCTACCTCAAGCATGAAAGGCAGCTGGGGCACTTTGGGCCAATCCAAGCACTTGGTCCAGACATCAGGGTTGTGACAAATGCTCTGATCAAATTATGAGCCTCGAGCCAAAGTTCAAAGGAAATCCAATTATTTATTAGGAGCAACATGTCAGGCACTTATCCTAAGGAAGCCAGCTCTGATTCACATAATTTACGGTGCACCTATGCGTCTCCCCTCCTCCTGTGGGTGTGTCATAAATCACATTCTCCAACTGGAGCAGCATCATGGCTGGTGTGTCATAAATCACGTTCTCCAACAGAGGACTTTCGTGGGGCTCTACAGGTCACGCCCCTCCAATTGGATCGGTAACCTGGGATACCGCCTTGGTCAAATATGTGCGTGGAACGTACTTCCAGTTTTGATTGACTTGCTGCTCCTTCACGTCTCCCCACCCGCACCCCATGGCAACTCGAAAGGAGTCCAGGAATGCTTTACAAGTTGTCACACGGCCTCCCTCACAGCCTGAGGTTGAGATGCAGAGCTCTCACCGAAGGCTAAAAGGATGGAGGCCTACCAAACTTCATGAGGCAAAGAGTTCCATGGGCCACAGAAAAGCCACCCTTCCTAGCTTCCCAACTGATGGTGATATTTAGGAGAGCCAGGATTGTGTCTGTTAGGGATACACCCTAGCAGAATCTGCACGGTAGTCAGGCAGGCAGGCAAAATATGTGAGATAAACGTTTTTGTAGCTTACACTCAGTAAAACAGATACACCGTGCTAGTTAAATAGTTTTATTCCAGTAAGAGTTATAGCATAGTCAAACAGTCCATATATCATTCACTAATTCAGTCCGTCCGGGGATTATTCAGTTGCAAAGTCCAGTGTCGAAAAAAAGAGGTCAGTAAACTTACAAATATCAGTCCAGTAATATATCTCCTCGCAGTAGAGATACGAAGAAGTCAAACCTCCTTTCTTCCTTCAGCAACTCAGCAGTAGGGAAAAACACACAGTTAGCAAACCATCAATCCATCAAAACCAGCAATCATCAGGAATCGTCAGATTCTCTTGCTCCCTCTTATGGCGGTTTCACACCGCACCCAAAATTACATGCTTTGCAGTTTAAAGTGATACACACTTAAACTTACTATCATAGTTTATATATATTATTTTACCCAACTACGTTAGGTAACCTTGTTATTCCTAACAGTGTCCATCCAATCTGATCTAGTAGGACAGGTGGATGTCCTTAGGGGAAGATGGTCCTGCAGATAACCTGGCTGGCTCTGTGCCATACAAGGTTTTAAAGGTAAGGACTAGCACCTTGAATTGCACACACACACAAAAAAACCCTGAAAGTTAGTGCAGCTCACAACAGGTGTGAGATGGATAAACCTAGAGACCCCCACTACAGGCAGACCTGACTTGTGACCACAATTCAGCCCGACATTTCTTGCTGCTAAGCAGGACCGTTGTTAAGTGAGTTTTACCCCATTTTACGACTCCTTTTTGCCACCGTTGTTAAATAAATCCCTGCAGTTAAGTTAGCACCACGGTTGCTAAGTGAATTTGGCTTCCCTGTTGACTTTGCTTGTCCGAAGGTTGACTATTTATGACCACTGCAATCGTCATAAAGAGGAGTCAATGGCCAGGCATCTGAATTTGGATCACGTGACCACAGGAATCTTACAATGGTCGTAAGTGCGAGAAAAGGTCATAAGCCCCCCCTTTTTTAAGAGCCAGTGTAACTTCAAACAGTCACTGTGAACTGTTGTAAGTTGAGGACTACCTATAGTATCTACACTGCTGCATCCTGTACCAGTTGAACTCCCCCCACCCAGGCAGCCTTCAAGGGCAGCCCCACATTACAGTAATCCAGACAGGAGGTAACCAAGGTGTTAGAAAAGGAAAGAGTAAGAGGAGTGGGAAAAACATGGAATATAAATTATAAGACAACAAAATCGGCAGCCTATAAGAAAATCAATATAAAACGTTTTACCGCTGGCATTTGGCACCCTCAAGATTGACTAAAATTTACCCTAACTTAGATCCAAAATGCTGGAAATGCGGACAAAAACCAAGGTACCTTCTATCACACGTGGTGGTTATGCCCTGAAGCGAAAAAATAAGTGGAAGAAAATACAAAAATGGATACAGGATTTAATTGGAAATCAGATAGAATGTACCCCAGAATTATTCCTCTTAGGGGTAATTAAAGGTATATATAATAAAAGGATAACACATTTGATGCCACATATAACAACAGCAGCCAGAATGGCCTTTTTTTTGCAATGCTGGAAGAAATAACACATACCATCCAAAGGCCTAGTGATCCAAACAGTTATCAAGTGTGCGGAAATGGATAGGATGACTGTAGAATTAGAAGGAAAAGAAGATTCTGAATTTTGCGCAATATGGGGAAAGCGGTATGACTGGATTGAGGAATGAAAGAAGAAAAGGAAATATATAGTTGTAAAAAGTATGGAAATAGAACATATAGACAATATTGATGTGTAATGTAGTTGTACAAAAATGTGCCGCAGTACTGTTTATTATTGATTGAGACATGTAAAAGAAAAAAGAAAAACCAGTAAAAATTATTTTTTTTTAAAAAAAAGGATAGGAAAGAGACCTGAGACATGAGGCACCCCACAAATTAGAGGCTTTGGGCTGACCCTCTCTTCCCAATCAACCCACCCCAGAAGGTGGAGAACCTATACAATGCTGCCACCCACCCACAACTCCCCAAACTGGTCCCGAAGGATGCCACGTCCAATGCTCCTGAAGACCCCTGAAAGGTCAAGAAGACCAAGGATGAATGCTCACCCCATCCAAAGCTCCTCAAGACCCCCTAAGAGGTCTGTGATGACCTGGGGCATGGCACAAAGACAACGCAGAATAATAAGTAGGGGTCTCTTTATTTGCTCCAATTTTGTCCCCAATGTACCGGTTACTTTCCGGTCTGGAGAAAAACTCTCCCAGGAACCTGCAACAGCCTTTGACTACAGATATTCCAGTCCAAAATTTTATAAACAGAAAACTTTAAACTATAAATCCATCAAGCCAAAATAAGGAGCTCCTGAAGTGAAGTAACACGGCAGTGAATCAAACCAGTTGGGAGGATGCCAGGAACTCACATAACAGCAGCCAAAATGAGATTAAACTCAACATTTGTTCCCGACAAACGCCCCTCCCAAACTGCCTCTCCTTTAAACTCCATCCCCAGGTGTGCCTAGTGAAGGGAATCAGGGCCCTTTCCTCCCCCGTAAGCCACACAACCCACGTTGCTCCCTTCTCCGTTCCTCCCTGCGTGCCCTAGGATGAAGAGGGGGTGGGCCTGGGTCTTCCTCTGAACTCCCTCTCCCCTTGTTCTACCTCTCCCCTGCTCTGCCCAGCCGTATTCAGACTCCAATGGGGGGGCATGACAAGGTCAAGAAGACCAAGGATGGATGCACCACCCCATCCCGTTCCCGCCAGAGGTCATCCATCAGCACCATCAAGGCCAATCCCGGCTCCAACGTTGTGTTTTGTCCCGTGACAAAAACTTCAGCAACAGATTTCGCAAAACAAAACACGTCTCCCTCAGAATGAGCTCCAGCCTCAGGTGGCTCCTTTTTGCAAGGTGAAAGGGCTCCTTGTCTGTCTGGCTGGTATTTGTTTATCCCTTCTATCCCATCCTCCTCGGCTGATGAGACAGCGGAACGGTGAGGCAGGAGAAATGACGCGCTTCTTGACACCCGACCTCCTGACATGCCATCTGTTTGGGTAGCTGTGTTTGCTTTGAAATAAATAAACGCACAATTTCAGAAGAAACCAGACGGGATGAGATTAAATTAGCCCTTGGCCTTGCTTAATGTTAGATTTGCAAGCTTTCCACTGCGGAGGGAGCGAAGGATGACCAGTAGACGACGCTTCCTGTTTTTGTAAACATTTCCTCACCCCTCCCTTTCGATCATCCTTAAAACATCAAGAAGTTCTAATTTGTTGCTGTTACCCTAAACAGCCATTTTGCATTCAGAAATACGCCTCCATCTCAGTGGTAGGATTCAAATTTTTTTTACTACCGGTTCTGTGGGCGTGGCTTGGGCG
Source organism: Pseudonaja textilis (assembly GCF_049901715.1). Classification (NCBI taxonomy): domain Eukaryota; kingdom Metazoa; phylum Chordata; class Lepidosauria; order Squamata; family Elapidae; genus Pseudonaja; species Pseudonaja textilis. The sequence goes on from NC_141995.1 coordinate 2,334,047, forward strand.
TGGCCGAGAAAGGATGTACTGCTAAATCCCCCTCCCCTCCGCACCCCACTAACCTGTTTTCCAGCTCCATTCTCCTTGTGCAGGGCAACCAAAGGAGACCCAGCCGATCAGCTGGGACTCCATGGGAGGCAGAGAAGAGATGGGGCTGGCGGGGCCAGTCAGATAACAGATAACAGATTAATAAGAGTTGGAAGGGGCCTTGTAGGTCATCTAGTCCAACCCCCTGCCCAAGCGGGAGACCCTACACCATTTCTGACAAAGGGCAGTCCAATCTCTTCTTGAAAGTCTCAAGTAATGACGCTCCCACAGAGGTGGGATTTGCAGGGTTCTCCGGACTACTCAGTATTTCTGCTACCAGTTCTCGAGAACCGGTCCAGACCAGCTGAATACCACCTCTGATCCGTTTCCAGTTTTCAACTGGCCATTAATGGCTCTGTTTGCATTTGTAGGGAGGTTTTGTTGCCTCAGACTGAACACAGATCTAAGCAGCTCTGAGGCCAAAGCGTGAATTTCAGTTCACAAAAGTTCCTTCTCTTCCGGGGGCTTCTAGCTCTAAACTTTAGACAATCCAGATGCTGCTCTCAACTTGGATGTTGGCTGCAGCTGAAGGATGTTCGAATTGCAGCATTGAAAGAAAACCAGCGGTCCCGATCTGTGTTAGAGCATATTTTAGCTTTCCCAGGTGATGATTACTAGAGGTTGGATCTTCACTAAAACAGCCTTATGTGGCATGTCCATCTTTCGGCCCAGATGTATTTTTATATATTTATTTTAAAAACAGCTGGAGTCTTAAAAGAACACCCAATGTCTCTGTTCTCAGAAAAAAATATTGCAAGTTTCTCTCTACCTGTCTGCCTCATCTATCTGTCTGTCTGTCTATCTATCTATCTATCTATCTATCTATCTATCTATCTATCTATCTATCTATCATCTATCTTATCTATCACCTATCTAGCTATATAGAATAGAATAGAATAGAATAGAATAGAATAGAATAGAATAGAATAGAATAAATATTGGAAGGAATAGAATAGAATAGAATAGAATAGAATAGAATAGAATAGAATAGAATAGAATAGAATAGAATAGAATAGAATAGAACAGAATAAATATTGGAAGAAATAGAATAGAGTAGAGTAGAGTAGAATAGAATAGAATAGAATAGAATAGAATAGAATAAATATTGGAAGGAATAGAATAGAGTAGAGTAGAGTAGAATAGAATAGAATAGAATAGAATAGAATAGAATAGAATAGAATAGAATAAATATTGGAAGGAATAGAAGAGAATAGAATAGAATAGAATAGAATAGAATAGAATAGAATAGAATAGAATAGAATAAATATTGGAAGGAATAGAATAGAGTAGAGTAGAGTAGAGTAGAGTAGAGTAGAGTAGAGTAGAGTAGAATAGAATAGAATAGAATAGCAATAGCAATAGCAATAGCTATAGCAATAGCACATAGACTTATATGGAGCCTCTGTGGTGCAGTGGTTAGAGTGCAGTACTGCAGGCGCCTTCTGCTGCCTGGTGTCTGCCTGCAATTTGGAAGTTCGATCCTGACCAGCCTCCAGGTTGACTCAGCCTTCCCTCCTTCTAAGGTGGGTAAAATGAGGACCCAGATTGTTGGGGGAAAGAGGCTGGCTCTTTAAAATACGAGCACTCTGAAGCAGTATATAAGTGCTATTGCAATTCCTCCCTCCCTTCCTTCCTTCCTTCCTTCCTTGTGGTGCAGTGGTTAGAGTGCACTATTGGAAGCTGATTCTGCCCACTGCCAGCAGTTTGATCCTGACCTGCTCCAAGTTGACTCAGCCATCCCTCCTTCCGAGGTGGGTCAAATGAGGACCCATATTGTTGGGGGCAAGAGGCTGACTCTGTAAACTGCTTAGAGAGGGCTGTAAATGCAATTGCTATCATCCCGTCCAAATTTTCCCCATGGCCGATCTTGCTTAGCTTGCAAGCTTAATCTAGGCCACTTGCTGGCGGAGACCAATTGATACTAAATATTTTATAAGGCTTTTTCATTAAGTCTTTGCAAGATCAAGAGAGTCAAAAGACAAACGGCTGGAAAAGTCCCAACCTCAGCACAGCATCCTGGAGACTCAAAAGACCTTCCACCGAGTTTAAGATGCAGCTAACGTCAAAGTGGGTGACCAATGACTTACTTGCCTGGCACACGGGAAGGACTATAAGTATCCACAATGTAGTGCTTGAACATCGATCGGTCAGATCTCCGGACAAAGGAGGAGGACTGAAGAACGCATTGGAGGTGAGCAGATATATGTAGATATATATATTGCTAAGCTTCTCTTAACAAGTTGGCATCTTCTTAGCAACTTGGATTAAAGGAGGGACATGAAACTGGATGTTCAAATGGGCAAGATATATTTATTGCAATTGCAGGCAATGTTAGATTGCAAAGATGCAACACTCCCTGGGTTGTATTACGATGTTTTTTCCCTCCACATCCTGATCAGGGGGACATGGGTGGCTGCTGAACCTGTTTGCACAGGTGGAAGGAATTGCCTGTGTAGCCTTGCAAAACCAGGTCATGGATTACTGAAAGAAGCCGGGTGTTTGGCATCTGCTGTTCAACCAGGATTGGGTGGTAGCAATGGGCCCATTTTCCTGTCTCGTTCTTTGCTCAATTTCGGTGGTTGTTCTTTGCTTAGCGTGTGGCAGATGTTTGGGTTTTTTGTTTTTTTTAAAAAAGAAGATACTTCCTACTTAGGGACAGTTAGGCTCTTGAACCAGTTGAAGTGAGCAGTAGATGCTGTGAAAGAAAAGGGAGACAGAGGGGAGGGAGGAAGAAGAAGGAAGGAAGGAAGGAAGGAAGGAAGGAAGGAAGGAAGGAAGGAAGGAAGGAAGGAAGGAAGGAAGGAGAGGGGAGAGGGAGGGGAAAGATAGATGGAAGGAAGGATGGAAGGAAAGGGAAAAGGAAAGGGAAAGAAAGGAAAGAAAGGAAAAGAAAGAAAGAGAGGGGGAAGGAAGGAAGAAGAAAGATAGAGAAAGAAAAAAGAAAGAAAAAGAAGAACTAAGGAAGGGAGAGAAAGAGGGAGAAGGAAGGAAGAAGAAAGAAAGAGAAAGAAAGAAAGAAAGAAAAGGAAGGAAGGAAGGAAGGAAGGAAGGAAGGAAGGAAGGAAGGAAGGAAGGAAGGAAGGAAAGAAAGAAAGAAAAAGAAAGGGAAGGAAAAAAGAAAGAGGGGGAAGGAAGCAAGAAAAAGAAAGAAGGAAAGAAAGAAAGAAAGAAAGAAAGAAAGAAAGAAAGAAAGAAAGAAAGAAAGAAAGAAAGAAAGAGGGAAGGAAGAAGAAAAAAAGAAAGAAAGAAAGAAAGAAAGAAAGAAAGAAAGAAAGAGAAAGAAAGAAAGAAAGAAAGAAAGAAAGAAAGAAAGAAAGAAAGAAAGAGGGGGAAGGAAGGAAGAAAAAAGAAAGAAAAAGAAAAGGAAAGAAAGAAAGAAAGAAAGAAAGAAAGAAAGAAAGAAAGAAAGAAAGAAAGAAAGAAAGAAAGAGAGGGGGAAGGAAGGAAGAAGAAAGAAAAGAAAGAAAGAAAAAAAAGAAAGAAAGATGGTTGTGGGGCCAGCTATATAGATTGCTACCAATAGAAGAGAATATTTTTAGTTCAGGGTTGAAATGAGGGCTCCTTGGTGCTCTGAGCTGGATTGTTTTCTTGCAGACATTGCATTACCCAACTAGGTCACATCATCAATGCTGCAAGGGGGTGGGGTTGGAGGAGGAGGAGGAGGAGGAGGCCTGTGGGGTCTTTGGTGCTCTCTGAGCTGGGTGGTTTTCTTGCAGACATTTTATTACCCAAACTAGGGAACATTAACAATCAGAAAGCACCCAGGAGCCTCAGTCCACGTTGCTGCCTTGTATTTGCTCAGCATTGGAAAAATGAAGAAATACCACCGGATGAAGAGATAATGAAGAAGATATTGGACTGTGCAGAAACGGACAGACTCACACTGAGGATTAAAAAGAAAGAAGATACTGAATACTGCCAAACATGGAATTTATTTTACAAATGGCTGGAAAAAAAAGGGATAAGGCTTAGGAATATAATTTGTATTGTTAAACAAAAAATAGCCCAGACAACACGATGTTTATTAAGCACTAATTAAATGTAATAGTAGAAAACCAATAAAACTTTATTTTTAAAAAATGCTGCCATGGGGAGGAGAACATCTTGAGGGACAGAAGAAAAACTTGGCCGCTATCTCCATCATTGCGTTGTCAGGATTCCGGCGATTGCCCTAATTGAATCATGAGCCTCGAGCCAAGCTTCAAAAGCAACCAGAAGATTTATTAGGAGTCACATGTCAGCATGGACCCGTATGAAGCCAACTCTGGCATAGTAATTTGCTCTGTGACCCTGTTTCCCCCACTCTCCCCCCCGGTGTGTCATCAATCAGATTCTCTAATGAAGCACCTTCACAGGCTGGGTGCTGTCAATCACATTCTCCAATTCAGGATTTTCGTGGACAGAAGATCCGGTAGCTTAGCTACAATCTTTGTAAGTTAAGAGTTGGAATGTACTTCTGATTTTAAACTGCCGCACTACTCCTTCGGATCTCTTCCCCCCACCCCCTTGTTTACGGCAACTCGAAAACAGGCATAGGGATGCTTTACGAGTTGGCATGGGTTTCTCTTAATATGACAGGGTTGAGACTTTGAATGCTGACGGTAACCCTGCCAAGAAATATTTCCAAATTTCCATTCTTCCCCACCCATCCAGATTCCACAGAGATAGCGGGGTTGAAGATCGCATTATGGTGTACGGAAGATTCCTCTTGGTCTTCTTCTGCATCGTTTTTGCTATTGGTGTGCAACTGACAAGATCTCAGCACTGGTCCTACGGCTGGTATCCTGGAGGGAAGCGAGAAATTGCGCTCCCTGGAAACCTTGAGGTACGGTCTGCTGTCCACATTGTTCATTCCAGATGTGTTTAAACAGGTGTTCTTATCCTCAGGTAGCCAGCTAGTCAAAGAGGATGGAAGCTGTGGATCAATTCTTTGGGGAGTTGTCAGCACAGGGAAGACAGGCCTAAATCTACTGTGTAATTTTCTCTTCCCACGTCTCGTTTCCAGGACTCTGAAGAGACCAAACTTTGCGATGGACAAGGCTGCCCGTACATGAAGGTTGCTAGTGATAAAGTGATGAAGCACTTACTGGTAAGGAGTTGGGTTTTGTCTATGGAGAACCTTGATCATGTGAAGAGTTTGCAGCAATCCAACCAGCACACAAGTAAATAATTCAGCAGGATTCATTTACAGAAGAAATCTATCTATATATCTATAAAAACAAAATACCACTCATGCATCATCACAAAATCTCCAGAACTGTAAAGCCCACAAAATTTGAAATTTGGCACCTATGTTCCTCTTGGCTTCTAGGTGCTCACTAAGAAAGGATTCTTCGAAATGACCATCAGAGCATTTAGTATTTCCTATATTTTTATTATTAACATGCTCTGATGCTAAGGAGTCCTACTTCCCTTCCCCACCTGGAAAGAAATCTCTTCCAAACACAAGCAGAGGAGAGGAGTTTCAGTTTCAGAGCACCAAGCAGCTTTAGTACAGAACAGTTGAGCTAAGCCACACCCAGGCTCCTTGCTGTCTCCTTCTTGCTCACTCAGCAAATACTATTTCAGTTTCCAAACAGCCCTCAACTCTCTCACCCACTGACAGGACGTTAGCCAGATGAATACTGATGGATGCTGGTAGGCAGAGGCAGCAATTTTTATCCCCTTATTTTCCTCCCCCAAAACTAAGCCCGACCACATGGTTTCGTAGCGAAGCACAGGGATCCAGCTAGTTTCTTATATACTGACAAATCTCCCAGGTCGTAGTTCTCCCCAAAGATGTTTTTCCAAAAAGCAGCTGAACTTCCTTTTCCTTGAAAAACCTTTTGCTTCCCATCCAAGTTCTAAAGAAGCTTCTTGGATGAAAAGCGTAACGTTTTCCAAGGGAGGGGGGGAAACCCAAGTAAATCCACTTGATTTTTGGGAAAAGCGCCTTTGGGACAAACCCTCAGATTCTTAGTCTGCTTCTTCTGGATGTAAAGGTCCATTGCAGGAGAGCTTCTCGGCACCTCTTTGTGTGATAAGTTAAGATGGGTCGTAGGGTGGCCTTCAAGGAGATGAACGCCCTCTTCGCATTCTGACATTATTTGAGGAAATGGGTTGTGCAAGGAGCAAGGCATCAAGACGGTGTCGGAGCGTTTGCAGTGTGACTGCTATTATGAGAAAACCCAGGATCAAAACACAGCACACAGAGACTTCAGACATTTAACAGTGGCTTATATTCAAGACGTAGGCAGAAATACACTGTATGTGGTAGGTAAATACCTGACAAGCAATCTATCTTCTTAACTCTACACGGAGAACTCTGCATTGGATACTGGACACAAGGAGAGAGAAAAATATGCCTACTAATGGCTGCCTTATATAAACACCTCTTAAAGAGGTAAAACTTCTGTGGACTATCTGTATATGAATATGCCAGTTCAGGAGATGTTATTTTTGTATTGCTACTTTGGGTTCTTCCTGAGGCTATTCCAGTTAATCCAAAGGATGTCAAGATAGGTGTATAATTTACATTGTTCAGTCCATGTACTGTGATTTGCTTTTATTTGAGAAATGTATGTATGTGTGTATGTATGTATGTATGTATGTATGTATGTTTGTATTCTTCTTTTAAAGTTAAAAATACAGCAATACAATAAGTTCTGTTGATCACAAGACCCCTATTTTCAATTTTATCAGGCTGGGATCCTGACTGGACAACTTCAGAAAAAGAAATGAAAAGAAAAAAAGAACCCCTTTCTTGAGGAAGATGGGCGGCCTAGGAACATAAACTATAAATATATAAATGAAATATAAATAAATAAACAAACAAATAGTAGTCTGTCTGCTTTTGGAAATGATTCACTCCTGAACAGCTTTTTCCCCCTTCTGACATCTTCTTGATGTAACATCCTGAGATCTTCTGAACCATAGACCTCCCCCATAGACCACGCCATTCACGTTTCTCCCTTATCCTCTCCTCCCTGCATGCCCTAGGATGAAGAGGGGATGGGCCTGGGTCTTCCTCTGACTGCCCAGCCGGCCTCTGCCCTTCCCCAGCCTCCTCCACAACCTCTGGAGCCCCACTTCCACTCCCTGTCCGCTGTTCTTCCTCTCCCTTGGAGTCAGACTCCAACAGGGACATGACAAAATCCATCAAGTCTGCTTTTTGACTCTGTTTTTCTTTTAAGTTATTATTTTTAACTACTAGGTATATGTTTTATTTATTCTTATTTTTTATTTTTTATTTGTCAGATGATGGACATGTGTTTGCCCTAAGCATTTACACTTTCCGTTCTGGTCTTCTAAACTTATGAGCCCAAAAGATGTTTTTTTCCAGTCAATGCACAGATATGGAGAAGGTCTACAAAGGCCATCGAATTTGGAGGAATAAAGGACTATTCTTTTACTACACCTTTTATGCAGAACAGTTTTTAACCTTGGTATGTTCTGGGCGGTTTTATTCCAGCAAGATTATGATTTTATTCGCAGAATGAATTAAAAATGCAGCCTAGTCCTGGACTTCCGACAGCAAATGAGCTCATAGTTTCAGTTGCTAAGTGAGACACGTAAGTGAATTTTGCATCGTTTTGCAACATTTCCTGCTGTGTTAAGTGAATCACTGAGCTTGTTCGAGTTAGTAACACAGTTGTTAAGTGAATCTGGCTTCCCCGTTGACTTTGCTTTGTCAGAAGGTCGCAAAAGGGGATCTCGTGACCCCGGGACACTAAAACCGTCGTAAATGTGAGTCAGTTGACAAACTGAAATTTTGATCATGTGACGAGGATTGCTGCAACGGTCGGGTGAAAAACGTTCCTAAGTCACTTTTCTCAGTGCCATTGTAACAGTCTGAAATGGTCACTAAATGAGTAGGTGGAGCACTACCTCTGATGAAAAATCTGTGTTTCCAGGTGTGTAGCAGCCACAAGTTTATGTGCTGATATTGATCATTACTCACCAAAATGGCTTTGTCAGGATTCCAGCAATCGCTTTAATTGAATCATGATTCTTGAGCCAAACTTCAAAAAAAAAAAACTTCCCAGGGTCCATTAGAAGCGACATACTGGCATTGCCCTGTAAGAAGCCAACTCTGGCATGCGTCATTTACAGTCCCCTGGGACTCTATTTCTTCCCCCTGGGGAAGGTCATCAATCACATTCTCCAATTACAGGCTGGGCGTCATCAATCGCACTCTCCGATAAAATATATTTGCAGGCAAAAACTCTGGTATTTTAGTTACAATCTTTTAAAGATAAGAGTTGGAATGGACCTCCACTTCCAAACTGCTGCACGGATCTTCCAAATTTCCTTCCCTCCCCGCAACTACTAAAACAGGCACAGGAATGTTTGATGGGTAGACAGGCTTAGGAATTAACCATCCAAGAACTCGGACAATGTTGGGCAGGGAGAGGGAAAAAAAAAGTCAAATAAACAGCTCGGAGCCAGGAAATAAAATATGGTATATTTAATGATAGAGCAATCCAGAGAACTTAAGTGAATAAGCTTCCCTAAGCACCGTTTCCTTTGTCTAAAGAAACCAAACTGTGAAAAAAGGAACAAACTGGTTTTGCACACATACGGAAACAGGATCCTCCTCTCAAAAATCGAGTCCTTCAACACAGGGACAAGTGAGGACGAGAAGCCAAAATAACACCCCCCCACACACACATAATCTTTGAAGAGGATCCATTTCTTCCTGAAAAACAGCTGGAGCCAATGACAAAACCAGACTGGCAGAGTTTGGAAAGCACGAATTATCCACCGTTCCTCTTCCCCCCGGCCTTTTGAGCGTGGTGATACTGGCGGGGTGGAGCCGTGCGCGATCCCTCGATCGCTCACCGCCAACCTCGGATCTGGGCGGAGAACACTCCTCCCTCTGGCTACGGCATGGCCGTCCTCTTAACTATCCTCCCGTCTTTATCAATGGCAAAATTGTAATTCTGCGTCTGGTTCAGGCACTCCTCAATCCGCTGGTCCAGGTTTTCAAGAGTGATGAAATGCTGGGATTCTTCCTGGAGGAAACAAGAATGAGAGTGAAGCTAAAGGGCACCAGCGTCAGCATTCCCAGCAAGTCCACCCCCCCGTTCAAATCGTAAGTCTCTAGCCGCATCTCTCAGAAATAATAAAATATGGATTAGAAGCGGCCCTGTTGGTGTTAGCTGGATGCAGCTGATACTAAAATACCTCGTTCATTTCCCCCTTGACCCTGGTCTTCCCTCTCCACCCCGCTGGATGTATATTCTCCAATGGGACACATCCATAGCCCAGAGTCATCAATCAGGCTCTCCAGTAATAATCCTGCACGCCGACAACTTTGGGCTCCTGGGGTGATTATTTAGGGCCCAGGCTTGTCCAACCTTTCACCTTCCCTGGGCCACATTAGAAGATGAAAATTTGGTTTGGGCCGCACATAAAATAAAATAACAGTAACGATACCTGGTCATCCAAAGAAACCCATAGAAAAACATAGTTAAGATATTAAATTTATTTGGAAATGAAGTTGGTGAGATGTTTGACATTGTTTCTCAGCCACCAATGCATCCATATTTGCTTCGATGGCACTTGTTGCAATTCTCAGTGAGTGCTCAAGGTGCTCATCAGATATTTTGGCTCTGACGGCGGCCGCCTTTCCTGTTGCTGCTTGGCGTGGCGCTCGCCCCGCCTCGCGCCTGCCTCTCCTCCTCCTCCTCCTCGCTGGCTTGCCCTCTTGCACGAAGGTTGGGGTGGGCACTGGGCCGCATTACGAGCCGACCTGGGCCGCATGCGGCCCGCGGGTTGGACAAGCCTGATTTAGGCACTTAAGGAATGCACTGTTTCCACCCCGCCAACTCCCTTTTTCTGTCAACTAAAAAGACCAACGGAGTATCTTTTTAGTTGACAATCAGATTGCATTGTTAAGATTATGCTCGGCATTGTGAGAAATTGAGAGAGGGCCTGACAAAATTGATTTAGCTACAGAATTGCAGCTCTCCTTTGATCCCTGAGCAGCTTATCAAAAAGAAAATAAAATACAAATCCAATACACAAATTTGTAAAAGCAATCTAACCCTCTTTCCTATTGGAAGCCCTCGCGTGCAAAATGGCGGCTAACAAACTCAGATTAAGTCACACTGTAGCCCCCCCCCCCCCTTGAAATCTCCCCATTTTTGTGCAGGGGTGGGATTCCACCGGGAGAACCACCGCTTGAAAACGCCCTAATACTTAAACCTTCTACTGCAGTCCCGTGAATAAAACAGCTGAGGTGCCCTGCGAATCAGCTGTGTTGTCGACTATAAAACACGGATACAAAACCTTTTATGAGTTCACGTAAATATAACCTCTTTCAAAAGGGGAATAAATGAAGCACGGGGAAGAGTAGGAATAGACGGGGGACCCATACGCTCGTCGCAGTGACCTGGTTGGCTCCCAGCTGAACTTTAGAGCCCAAACTGGTCTGAACCAGTAAAATCCCACCCTTGATTAGGTGTGGGTCAACCACAGCAGGCCATCTCTTGCGGATCTTGGAGAGTTACACAGGGTCGGAACGGCTTTGCAATAGGGATGGGAGACCACGAGGAAATCCCTGCATCGCCAATAAAGGAGAACCTCACAATTATAGGTTAGTTTGGGGAGTGGAGGGAAAGGACGAACTTGAGAAAGGCGGGGGAGGGGGCAAGGAAAAAAGCCACAAGGATGGTACACAGGTGCGACCGTCAAACCGCCGGGAGTTGCGTGTGGTTTGAAAAAGAACGTGCAATGTACACAATAGAGAGAGAAGGTACAACGTTCCTGGGAAGGTGAGTGACTGGAGCCATGGGGCTGCCTTACCTGTAGCTGAAGCACCTCCTGCTCCTTCTTCTTGAGGAATTCCTCCTGAAAGGCTACCCAGTGTTGGTTACTTTGCACCTTGCGGGCCTTCTCCAGTAATTCCTCCTTCTGGAGACGCTCCAACCTATTGTGGGAACAGGGAGGAAAGAGATCCCAATGTGGCAAATAAAAATATCTGTCCATCCATCCATCCATTTCTCTCTCTCTCTCTCTCTCTCTATCATCTATCTATCCATCCATCTCTATCTATTTATCTATCATCCATCCATCCATCCATCCATCTCTATCTATCTATCTATCCATCCATTTCTATATCTATCTATCTCTATATCTATATCTATATCTATCTATCTATCTATCCATCCATCCATCTATATCTATCTATCTATCTATCTATCCATCCATCCATCCATCCATCCATCCATCCATCCATCCATCTCTATCTATCTATCTATTTATCTATCTATCTATCCAACTCTCTATCTATTTATCTATCATCTATCTATCTATCTATCCATCTATCTCTATCTATCTATCCATCTATCCATCCATCCATCCATCTCTATCTATCTATCCATCCATCCATCCATTTCTATATCTATCTATCTCTATCTCTATATCTATCTATCTATCTATCCATCCATCCATTTCTATATCTATCTCTATATCCATCCATCCATCCATCCATCCATCCATCCATCCATCCATCCATCCATCTGTCTGTCTGTCTGTCTGTCTGTCTGTCTGTCTGTCTATCTATCTATCTATCTATCTATCTATCTATCTATCTATCTATCTATCATCTATCTATCTATCTATCTATCTAACTATTCCTCTCCTTTTCTCATCAAAAGCCAGAATCAGAGATTATTAGGACCGGAAGGGACCTTAGAGGTCTTCTAGTCCAACCCCCTGCCCAAGGTAGGGAGTCCATATATCATCCCAGTCAAATGGTGGCCCAATCTAGTTTTGAGAACCTCCAGGGACGGAGCATCCACCGTACTGGAAGGCAAAGTGTTCCATCGATTGATCGTTCTCACTGTCAGTCTAACACATAACTGGACTTTCTTTGAAGAGCATGGCACACAACCTAGAACCAACCCGTCAAGACAAGATTCAGGAGTCCATCTAAAAGACCCAGGCTGCCCTTTTGAAGATGGCAAAGTCCACATTTTGGGACAGAGGGGACCGCTGGTTGGAAAGAGGGTCTCAAAGAGGCCACCATGTCCCAATTGAACAGACAGGGAGGGATACAACACCGTCTATCCCCAGTTTACAACACCCTCCTTTCAACAGTTCCAAGGAGGCTCCACACCCATTTGCGCTACTCAGATGACCCCGAGGACCCAAATAAACCTCCAAGTGGCCTCAACGTATCTCTAAAAGGAGGCAAATGACCAGCTGTGTCTGCAAGGAGAAGAAATCCTTCCATTCCCCACCATCTAGTCAGAGCTGAAGAAGCTTCTCGGATGAGAAGAGAAACCTCTTCAAAGCAAAACCAGGAAGTCCAATTGTCTCCTGAAAAAACCATCTTTGGGACAACCGGGTCCTGGATGGCTGAGAACCTCCATAGATCTTTCTCACTGTTAGGAATTTCCTCCTAAGTTCTAACTTCCTTCTCTCCTTGGTTAGCTTCCAACCCTTGACCCCCTCTTCTTTGGGGCAGCCCCTCAAATATTGGAAGACTGCTATCATGTCACCCCTGGTCCTTCTTCTCCTTAAACCAGGCATACCCAAGTCTAGCAACCCTTCTTGGTATGTTTTGGCTTCCAGTTCCCTAATCCTCCTTGTTACTCTTCTCTGCACTCTTTCCGGAGTCTCAACATTGATTTTTGTATCATGGCAACCGGAATGAAGACACCTTCATCCAGGGGTGTCCAACCTCTGGATGGTGTGATCTGGCCTGTGGAGTGCTTAGATCTGGCCCGTGGTGACTCTGCCAGCAAAAGCAGGACTTGGGGACGCGCGCACGGCCCTCTCGAGCTCCATTTTTGCTGGCTGAGGGCTGCAGGACGCCGTCACAGTCGAAAACGGCGCCTTGAGTGACATCGAGCTGATCACGCCCCGCGGTCTCACACACACACACACACATACCCCAGGGTCCAACACAACGGAATGAGGCAGGCGTGCACTGATTTTACCTTCGCTCGAGTAAACGCTTGTTTTCTGCATCGTTCAAGGCCATAAGCCGTTGGTGTTCCTCTTCCTGAGCTTTCTTCCTCAACTTCGCCATTTCCCCATGCCTGAGATCGTAGCTTTTAAACTGTATTTCTTCCTTCATCTCCAATCTAGCAGAGAGCCCAGGATAGAATGTTAAACAGATTTCATCCCCAGCTACAAGAGAGTTTTTCGGCAACCCTCTAAGCGCTTTCATTTAACTTCACTCAGAATATTGTTGTTGAGGACAAAAAAAAAAAAGAGTACAATGTTATTGAAAGACAAAGGAAGGGATGGGGCGGTGAATTTCTTCTAGACAGCCTGGCCTCTCTTTCACCAACAACGATCGCATTAAACAGAGCTCAGCGATGGACATATCAGCAGATAAGAACACCTGGCATAAGGTGGGCTTGATGGTTAAGATGGGTGGGGCCTGGTTACTACCTGGGAGAAGCTTCCATGGAATCTCCGTGCAATCACAATTGTCTGTAATTGCAAAGATCCCACTTCCACTCTATTGGCTGCTCCTCACCATCATGGCTATTTCTTTTACTTTAATGAATTATGTTACTGTTTACATCTTTTATAATATTGTGTTATGATGGCAAGCTGCCCAAAGTCACTCGAGCACAATGGCCAGGAATACATTTAATAGATATAGGTAAGAGGATGGATGGATGGTTGTATTCATCAAATTTATATAGCTGCCTATTTCATTTAGGAATGGGTGGATGAATATAGGCAGATGATGGGTAGGTAGATAGGTAGATAGACAGGTAGGTAGGTAGGCAGATAGACAGACAGGTAGATAGATAGGTAGGTAGATAGGTAGACAAACATGATAGAAAAATAAAAGAGAGATAAATGATGGATGGATGGTAGATGATAAATGATAGAGAAATAATGGAAATAGGTATAGATGGATCATAGAGACAGATTGACATAGAAACAGATGATATAGATTAAGGGTCTTCAAACTTGGCCACTTTAAAACTTGTGGACTTCAACTCCCAGAATTCCTGGAGCTAACATGACTGGAGGAGGAATTCTGGGAGTTGAAGTCCACAAGTTTTAAAGTGTCCAAGTTTAAAGACCCTTGATATGGACAGATGATAAATAATAGAAAGACTGGTGGGTGGTAGGATAAATGAGAGAGAAATAGATCTCAGATAGATAGATAGATAGATAGATAGATAGATAGATAGATAGATAGATAGATAGATAGATAGATAGATAGATAGATAATAAATGGATATAGATGGATAGATAATAGGCAGATGGATAGATAGATATAGGTAGGTAAATAGATATGAATGGATAGATATGGATATAGACACATAGAGACAGACAAGCAGATTATAGAAAAATAATAAGAGCTAGAATGAGGGGATGGATGGATGGATGGAAGATGACAAATGATAAGAGAAATAACAGAAGTAGGTAGATATAAATAGATCACAGATACATAATATATAGGCAGACAAGACAGATAAATATAAGATGACAAATGATAGAAACATGGATGGATGATAAATGATCATAGAGATGCGCAGACAGACAGACCCAGGTAGATGATAGAGAAATGAGAGAAAGAGAGAGAAATTCCTCTTCAGGGGGCCGGAGACCCTCAAAGGCCCCCAAGACCTCTTCCTGTCCCCCCCCCCAGGACCTTCCCGGCTGGGGATGATGGGCTCGGCAGTCCCCGAGGGCCTCACCTGAGGGCGCTCACCACCCGCCGGTACTGCTCGAAGCGCTCGAGGATGACCAGCAGCTCGGCCGGGTCGACGGGCGGTGGCACCTTGATCCGGTCCGCCTTGGACTTGGCCGGAGGGTCGAAGCGGGTCTTGCGGCCTCGCGCGGGGACCAGAGTCGGGGTGCCGCGGCCCAGCAGGCCGGGAAGGCCCCTCAGCCCCGCCGCCAGCATCGGACGGGAAGTGCAGGTGCAGGACCGGATCCGGAAGTGGCTCCAGGGACGCCGGGCAATGCAGTCCCCCCGCGACCGCAAGAGAGCGAGCAGAGGCTCCGCCCACTGCCCTTTCCGCATCCTCAGACCGAAAGTTACGCCAGGAATGATGGGACATGCGGGAAACTTCCGGTTGAGCGGCGGAAGAGCGTCACATCCCGGAAGTATCCTGCCTCCGTTTGGGAGTGGAGTGCCTTTCTAGGATTTCTGGCCAAAACACGTGGTCCTCGACCTACGACCACAACTGAGCCCTACATTTCTGTTGCTAAGCGAGGCCTTAAGTCCATTTTGCCCTGTTTTACGACATTTCCCGCCATTGTTGTTAAGGGAATCGCTGACAGTTGTTACACGAGTGACGCGGTCGTTAAGTGAATCTGGCTTTCCCATTGACTGCGCTTGTCAGACGGTCACAAAAGGGGACCATATGCAAAAAAAACCCTCCCCCACTGCAACTGTCATAAATATGAGTCAGTTTGCCCAATTTTGATTGCTTGACCACGGGGATGCTGCAAAGGTTGCCAGGGTGAAAAACAGTCATGACTCATGGGCGACTTCTTTTCAGTGCCATTGAAGGAAAAGTTTAAGAAGTTACTATTTTATAACACTGTTTTATGTATTGTTAAGTTAGAATATTCCTTTTGTTACATATTAAAACAAAGGTTTTCCAACTTGGCAAGTTTAAGACTTGTGGACTTCAACTCCCAGGATTCCTGAGCTAACATAACTGGAGGAGGAATTCTGGGAGTTGAAGTCCACAAGTCTTAAAGCTGTCAAGTTTGAAGACCCCTGACCTAGATATTTATATAATCTGTCACCCATCCTCTGTCTATCATCCAGCTAGCCAGCCAGCCATACATTCTCTGTCTCTCTATTTATCTCTCTATCTAGTTTTGTTTCTAGATCTTTATATAATCTATATCATCCACCCCTTTCTATCCATCCATCCATCCATCCTATCAATCATCTATTCCTGCCTCTCCCTTCCTTTCATCCAGCTAGCCCAAGGATCTTCAAACTTGGCAAGTTGAAGACTTGTGAACTTCAACTCCCAGATTTCCAGAGCTAACATGACTGGAGGAGGAATTCTAGGAGTTGAAGTCCACAAGTCTTAAAGCTGTCAAGTTTGGAGACCCCTGGGTTAAAACCTCCAGGCTAAAACCCCAAAGTGTATTCACTTAAAAGTACATGGTGACTTGTTACAATTTTCTTGGAAAACAGGAACATCCGCCCAGGGTCAGGCAACAAGTAAATAAGATAGGGACATCTGCCCAAGGCGAAGCCCAGAAGCAAAATAAGATAAGACATCTGTTGCATAGAAGACAATGTCATGTCCACCCTTTAGCTCAGAGATCCCCAAACTTGGTAACTTTAAGACTTGTGGACTTCAACTCCCAGAATTCTCCAGCTATGCTTGCCTTTCCCATAATCAGCATGTATATTTGACAGTTGAACTGTGCCGGGGCCAGATTCACTTAAGAACAGCATGAATCACTGAACAGTTGCAATGGTTCACTTAACAGTTGCAATGATTTTCTTAACAACTGTGACAGAAAAGGTAAAATGAACAATTTTACCACAATTTGCTTAGCAACTGCCTCCCTTAGCAATGGAAATTTAGTTGTGCTCATTAATCAAGGACTACCCATATTCAAAAGGTAGGTCTTGCAAACCTAAGGTATGGAACACTTTCTTCTTGCTATCAAATAAGCAACTAATTTAGCTTTTGAAATATTTGTTACCATATTCCATCCAACACTGGCTACGTGTGAATGACTAAAATTGCCCTAATTTTTCATTGTTCTGAATTTTTAACACATGTTTCTGCTATGCTTGGGTTATTTGGAGAAAACCCAGCCAGTAAAAAAAAATTAATACATTTCGTTTTCTCACTCCTTACCAGCCTAATTGGCCCTTAAACTTACATCTATAAATTCATTCATTCATTCATTCATTCATTCATTCATTCATTCTTTCAACCCTCAAGGACTCTATTGATTATTGGAAAGCTAAAAGAACACACACTGTGGATTTTAAATGGCTGTTCAACTTTTATTTTGCATAACATGTATGAATTGCAGGCTTCTAGCAAACATTTCGGAACAATCTGTTGCATCAGTTTGGTATTATCTACCAGTTCATAATCTAAAATGGTTTTTTCAGGGTTCTTCCTCGAGTCTTCTCATTCTTGATCACATATGGAATCAACCATGCAACCCTCTGGAAAAGCAAAAAGAAAAGTCATGGTAAATAAGCTAATACCAACAAGAGAGTTCAAGTGGAAATATTTAATTTACTATCAGTTGTATCTTTGGCACCTGTAAAACTACAATTTAGATTAGATATTAGACCACAGTGAAGATAACTTTCCCTGCCCAATAGGTAAACCAGAGAAGGAAATCTATTTCACAGAACACAAACTCTTTGCAAATTTGATGCAGAACTTTCTCCCACTTCTTATACTCTAGTAAACCAGGGAGGGAGTTTCTCCTAAATGTCTGATTATCTCATTCTAGACATGAAAATAATGTTTCTCCTGTGGAAAGGGAACTTCATGAGGACAGTGGTGACACCCAAGCAGGAAAAACGCAAAGGCAACATCAGGCCAGCCATAAAACAAACTTGCATAGGAAAAGAGATTTAATAAAAGGTATTGAAAGAAGCCCCCTAGACAAAAGCCAAGTAATTAAGAAAGCTAGGGAAACAAGAAAAAGAAATCCCTTACAAACAACAGGTCATGCCAAATCAGCAAAACAAATAGACACAAAATATATTGCAAAGGAGACAGACAGGAGATTGCCACAAAACAAATATAAGAAAACATTAGGACGAAACTGATAATCCAATCAAACCACCCCGTGGAGTTTACCCTCCGGCGGAAGTGAAGACAACCCCCGACAGGATTTAAAACATTAAGAAATACAAACACAAGCACACACACACACACAAAAGGAGAAAAGGTATAAAAATCAGGGGTTTATTATACAAAGATGGCTAGCCCCAGGAACGCAGACTTCTTGCTATCTCTTAGCTTCCTGAAAAATAAAAAGACCCAGCTTCCAAGCAGTTGTCTGTGTCCTTGCACCGGAGCTCTCCCAGCAGGAAAATCGAGCCCTCAGAAGAAAGGCATTTTCCAGCCTTTCAACACTCCCCTTCTGCTTATCTGTATCGAGGTCATCTTCCTTGCAAGGTTAGATATTAGGCCAGAGCAGAGATAGGTTAGATATTGAATCAAGGAGACCTAATAAAGGTAAAACCAAATATCTCTTCCCTTTCTCTTCGCCCAAGAGCTCCAAGGCAAGTGATCCTGTCCACCATTGAACCATCTTTCCCAGCAACTTCCATGATTCCAGTGTCTTTTTCCCCTACTTGGAACTGAACCCCGAAGGATATTTCTTCCAATACTACATACATACATACATACACACACACACACACACATACACACACACACACACACATATATATATATGTTTTCTGAGGTTCTCAAGGGTATTTGTATGTGGATCTTTGGTTGTTCGGGTTTTCTCCACGTAAGATTTGAAGTATCTAGAGCACGTTTGATGAAGTCTCATTCATCATCTTCAGGCTTCTGTCTTTGGCTCTGTGCTTCTCAGAGTGAAGCATCTGAGTGAAGTCACTCTGAGAAGCACAGAGCCGAAGA
Source organism: Pseudonaja textilis (assembly GCF_049901715.1). Taxonomy (NCBI): domain Eukaryota; kingdom Metazoa; phylum Chordata; class Lepidosauria; order Squamata; family Elapidae; genus Pseudonaja; species Pseudonaja textilis. Next base: position 2,352,694 of record NC_141995.1, read on the forward strand.
CAGAAGCCTGAAGATGATGAATGAGACTTCATCGAAACGTTGCCTAGATACTTCGAATCTTACGCGGGAGAAAACCCGAACAACCAAAGATCCACATATATATATATATGTATATTTTGTTCCTGAAGAGGGTTAGCGTGTGCTCACCGTGATTGCAGCAGATGCCGGAAGCAGCGCACATTCCTCCGTTGCCCCCGCATGGTTTCCTTCCAGACTCGCAAGGGGTTGGGAGAAAATTTTCCTCTTGGCAGCGCAAGGTCTCTGCTGTGCCAAAGAAGCAACCGAGCTCTTCTCCGCAACAGATGTTGGGGCCGAAGCAGTGGCCTCGGTTCCTAGGTCCGCAGGAAATGCACTAGAGAGAGAGAAACACGAACATCCGAATGTTTAGTAAATACAATTTAGTAAATGTTGAGTATATGTCGCTGTCCTCATCTGGCAGACAGCAGCTTACAGAAAGCTACCATGGTATGATGGAAATAAAAATCTGAATAATGTAGCCCAGTGTATCAATGTTCCGACTGATGGACCCAACCGAAGCACGGACGATCGAGATGATCCAACCTCAGAAGGCAAAACTTTATTGAGTACATCAATTCGGCACCTATGGAGGCAAAACCAGCCCTAGCTAATTCCTGCACAAACCCACATATAATCAGAATATAAGATTATCCCTCTCCCTTTTTAGAGCAGGTCACATTGTCCAATGGAGTCTCTTTGTATTGCTATGAGAAAAAGCCTTTGACCTTGGCGGACCCCTGCTGAAGTGTCCTTGGCTCTCACGGCTCGGCTTCTTGATGTCTGGAGCATACATTCCATCTCATCCTTCCTTCCCCCCTGGTTCGTTGGCAAGCTGCGAAGTGATAATGGTTGCAACAGCAAAACATGGTTCAATGTTGACCTCGTGGTTCTCAACCTTTTCTTCAACATGGACCTTCCTTAAATACCTTGTGGCCACAGGTCATGACCACAACTTAGGATTTAAATCATAACATTTCTTCAAACCTTCGCAGACCTTTAATGATGACATCACAGCCTGCAACAAGTCCACGAGAACCAATGATTTAGCTTAAATGTAATCTCCGGCCCATGGCCCACTGGTAGGCACTGAGCTATTAGCAACCGAGCTGTGGAAACGGCGGTGAGTATACATGCAGATCCCCATTTGTGCGAACAGAAGGCGAGCACATACAGGTATGCTCCATTTGTGTGAGCGGTGGGCGCACGGGCACGCCACTTGTGAAAATTGAGCTGTGTGTATGCACACACTTGCCAACTGCTCACATGGAACCATCCTTTCTCTCTCCCGCCTCCCCGCCAGTCCCTATAGCCGAAAAGGTTGAGGAACTCCGGAATAGAAAACAGAGGCAATGAAAGCAGCCAAAATTTAAAACATGTTGCTCTTTTAAAAACAGGAGATCCTGTCTTAAACGTGTCAGAAGTGTGAGTTTTTTCAAGTGGTTTCATAGCAACTTCAAATGGGTGGACTTCAACTCCCAGAATTCCCCAGCCAGCCCGTGCGCCGTATGACATGATGGCGAACCTTTTTGTTGTGGTGTGCTGAACGTGAGCGCGTGCCGGCACCCACAATGCAATAAGCCCTGCTCCCCTGTGCGTGTGTGCACAACTACCCCCTTATCTGCACTGTGCATGCGCGCACCTCCCAACTGATTTTCAGCCTGTTTGAGGCCTTTTTCACCCTCCCGGAGGCTCAAGGGAAGCCTCCGCAGTCTCAGGAGGCCAAAAAAATGGGCCCATTTTTCGGCCTCCATGGGCTGCAGAGGCTTTACTTGTGCTCTTGGGAGGGCAAAAATGGTCTCCCCCAGGCTCCAGAGGCCCTCCAGAGGCTGAAAACAGGCACTTCTGGTATTTCCGGAAGGCCCATTTTTCGGCCTCCTAAGGCTGCAGAGGCTTCCCTTGAGCCTCAGGGAGGCTGAAAACGGCTTCAAACAGGCCGAAAATCAGCTGGGAGGTGCGTGCGCAGTGCAGGTAAATTTGGATTGGGCTCACATGCCTACACAAATGGCTCCACATGCCACCTGTGGCACGTGTGCCATAGGTTCACCATCGGCCATATGAAATGGAGTAGAAGTCCACACATTTGAGCTGAGTAACAATGTTCTAGGTCTAGGAGGTTAAAGACCTTCCATCAGCCAACAGAGCCTGTTGTTTGACAGGACTTGCCATATAATATTTGGCTTTTCAGTCCTCTTCCGATCTTTTCCTGTAAAACTCAAAAATATATCCATTAAATGAACAATCAGAAAGTTATAAATGCTGGTTTAAGCCACCACCACCCTGCACTCCTCAGCTTAGCAAAATATGTGGAACCAATTAACTATTTTTGAGATGTGGAAAAAGAATTTTTTTTTTTGCACATGTTAAATTCCACTGGATTTTACCTGTCAATTACAGGTAGTCCTCGACTTATGACCACAATTGAGCCCCAACTTTCCTTTGCTAAGCCAGACAAGTGAGTTTTACCCTGTTTTATGATCTTTCTTGCAGCAGTTGTAAAGCGAATCATTGCAGTTGTTAAGTTAGTAATACGGTTGTTAAGTGAATCTGACTTCCCATTGCAAAGCATCTGAATGTTGATCATGTGACCATGGGGATGCTACACCAGCCGTTAAGTGTGAATGAAGGCCGTAAGTCACTTTTTTCAGAGCTGTTGTAACTTTGAACAATCACTAAATAAATGCTTGTTATTTGAGGGATACCTGTATAACAACTATAATTGACAAAAGAATCACTTCTCCTCGGTAGATGAAGGTAGAAATATCCTTTGAGCCAATAATGGGATTCAAATAATTTAACAACCGGTTCTCTGCCCTAATAATTTCTTCCAACAACCAGTTCACCAAACTGCTCATAAACTTAACAACCAGTTCTCCTGAACCGGTGTGAACCAGCTGAATCCCATCCCTGCTTTGAGCCTGTGAAATAATTGCACTATTAAACAGACTGGCTAGTTCACTATGATTTGCCTTCATCTTTCAATTCCGACCCCTTTTATCAATATTCCTCTTGGCTCTGGGAGAATTCAGTCTCTTGTCTATCAAGACTATTCTTAGCTGTCAGAGGTAGCCAAGAAAGAGATGAGTCCATCAGTTCCGAAATGGGGCTACCTCTGTACTCATAACTCTGCCTCCAATTCCCCAGGTACTACCTACCTTTCTGACTTCCATGTCCAGAACGGACCGCTTCCCTCCAATGGGGCAGTTCTGGATGTAGCAGGCAGAAGAAAAAGCGAGCAGCGAAAATAAGCAGAAGGTCAACATGGAGTACGACATCTTGGCACCACCGTTGGTCGCCTTGTTTATAGAAATGCCCACAAAAACCTTCCCTGGGTTTCTTCTTGGCAGCTACCGGCATTTATACTGCTGAGAGCTCTGCGTAGGGAGGGCAGCAGCCATGTTGTCCGTGCCTCTTAAAAAGCACAAGAGATTGCTGTCCATGCCGGAGGTCTCCTCTAATATGCCGAGGTCGCAGGCGTGAGGTCAGTCAAATATGGACAATTTGCGGTTGTGCGTTTTCCCTCCGAAGTGGAGGAAAGAGAGAGAAAAGGCCAAGACTCTATTAGTCACGGACATCATTGGAGGACGACAAGCAACTGGATATTTTTCTTCGTAACTTTCAAGAGTCCTCGATGGAGGAAACCAGTTTCTGGTAATCCTCGACTACAATTGAGCCCCAAATTTCTATTGCTAAGCGAGACGGCTGTTAAGTGAGTTTGGCTCCATGTTGCGGCCTTTCTTGCCACAGTGGGATGAGCAACTGGATAGTTTTCTCCATACTGCAGAAAAAAACAATGGCTACCAACCTGCCTTCAATGGAGGACCTGTATCCTGCATGAGTCCAAAAGAGGGCGGTGAAAATATCTACACACCCCTCACATCCTGGACATTAACTGTTTCAACTCCTACCCTCAAAATGATGCTATAGAGCCCTGCACGCCAGAACAACTAGACACAAGGATAGTTTCCCCCCCAATGACGTCACTCTACTAAACAAATAATTCCCTCAGCACTGCCCAACTATTTACTAAGTCTGCAGTACTATTAATGTTAATCTTCTCATCACTCCTTATCGCCCATCCCCTCCCACTTGTGACTGTATGGCTGTAACTTTGTCGCTTGTATCCTTACGATTTATATTGACGGTTTCCTAGTATGATTTGATTGCTTATTGTACCCTATGACTATTATTGTTGGACCTGATGATTCTTGACGAATGTATCCTTTCTTTTTATGTACACTGAGAGCATTTGCACCAAAGACAAGTTCCTTGTGGGTCCAATCACACTCGGCCAATAAAGAACTCTCTTCTCTTCTCTTCATTCCATTATTCCATTCCATTCTTTCAAGAGTTCTCAATGGAGGAAACCACTTAGCACCTTCCTTAATGAGAGTTCAGCTTCACCGCGGTCTCGAGTTGGGATTTTTGGTTCCCAAAATTCTTAGCTAATGGATGGAAAATGAACAAGGAGAGATTCAGCCTGGAAATAAAGAGAAACTTTATGACAGGGAGAACAATCAACGCATGGAACAGAAGTTGCCTTCGGAAGTTGTGGGAGCGCCATCCCTTGAGACTTTCAAGAAGAGATTGGACTGCCATTTGTCAGAAATGGTGTAGGGTCTCCCGCTTGGGCAGGGGATTGGACTAGATGACCTACAAGGTCCCTTCCAACTCTGATTATCTGTTATCTGTTAACCAGCATGACTGAATAACAGAAGAACATAAGCCATCTATCTAATCCAGCAGTCGGTTTTTCCAGCGGCCAACCAACTGCACCAGGAAGCCCATCTATCTCTCAGCAGTTGGCTTCCAACAGCCCTTGATCTCCAGAACTTCCATGAATTGGTCTACTCATTTTTGAAGCCAATCAAAGCTGCAGCTAACACCCCATGTCCTGGTCAAAAATCCTTTCCTTGGGAATTCTAGAGCCATTTGTGCAACTGTATCCTATTCATATATCCGCTATTTCCTCCACAAAGTGTGTGTTGCAGACTCCAATCTATCATGCTGTCTATCCAACCAGGTGTAGTTCGGTGCTAAAATGAATGAATGAATGAATGAATGAATGATTTTTTTTAATTGGCCAAGGGTGATTGAACACACAATGAATTTGTCTGGTGCATATGCTCTCAGTGTACATAAAAAGAAACGATACGTTCGTCAAGATGCAGAGGCGCTAGGTCTCCAAACTTGGTAACTTTAAGACTTGTGGACTTCAACTCCCAGAATTCCTCAGCCAGCATAGCGGCAGAATATTATATTTCCCCAAAGGAGAAATGGAGAAACGGGCTCTTAAAGGCAGGAAGCAGCCCCCTGTCTTTCACCTCCAGTGATGGGATTAAAATTTACACCCTTCTCCATCCAAATTTTAAGAACAGGACGTGACCCTTTAGGACATAGCTGGCTGGAGAATTCTGGGAGTTGAAGTCCACAAGTCTTAAAGTGTCCAAGTTTGGGGACCCTTGCTCTAGAAAGCGTGCAGAGTGCAGAGAATGTCGATGAATAGCAGTCTGGAGGTTAAACTATACGACGAAGCATTGGGGGAAATAGGTATGTCAAGGCTACAAGGGAAGGATTAGATAGGACATGATAGCAGCCTTCCAATATTGGAGGGGCTGCCACAGAGAAGGGGGGTGAATCTATTCTCCAAAGCATCTGAAGGCAGGTTAAGAAGCAACGGATAGCAATTATCTAAGGAGAGAAGCGAGCAACTTAGAACTACGGAAAATTGTCCTAATAATGGAACTGTTTCACTCCGGAAGTTGTGGATTCTCCATCACTGGAGGTTTTTGAAGAAAAAATTGGACAACCATTTAGCAGAGGGTTGGGCTAGAAGACCTCCAAGGTCCCTTCTCTAACTCTATGATCCCATTTCTAAATCCCTTCCTCCAAGCCAGTGGTTGAGGACCACGAGTGAATATCCATGAGTAATACCAACTATTAACCGGGGTCATATATTTGGGATTGAACCTGTTCACTTTTTCCCGCTTTCCTTCTTTGACCTTCATCAGAGCTAATCAACCTGTTTGCAACTTTCTCAGCCCTGGACACGATCTGGAAACACTTAACCATATTTGCAGGGTTGGCTTAGTAATCCGTCCACTCCTGTTTCAAATTAGCTAATTGTGTGGAAAGTCGCCGTTGGCTGCCCTTGCTGTTTCTGGCTTTAATTTTGGACACTTAAGCAAGACCCAGGTTGCTGATGACAAGGCTAAGCAATATTTTCAGCGCAGCTCTGGATTGCAAGGAGGACAGTCAGCTGGATGGTCCTAATACTCCTTAAAAACTAAATAATAAAAGCGAAATGCCACTCACACATCATCACAAAATCTCCAGAACCATTAAACCTACAAACTTGAAATTTAGCACCTATGTTCCTCTTGGCTTCTAGGTGCTCACCAAGAAAGGATTTTCCAAAATGACCATCAGAGCATTTAGAGTATTTCCTATATTATTATTATTATTATTATTATTATTATTATTATTATTATTATTACAGTATACATAGCAGACAAGATAACCATGCTGGGTTTCGTATCACAAATCACTAGTCGAACACTTCCCAAGCATTTAGGACTGCGGGATGTATTTTATTATTGTTATTATTGTTATTGTTATTATTGCTATTATTGCTATTATTGTTATGTAGACTTAGACCCATTAAGGACTACTTGTTGAGTACGGTTTGCCAGCCAGTTGCGAATCCATCTAGTGGTGGTGCTTTCTATTCCACTTTTTTCTAGCTTACCAAGAAGTAGGTTGTGGTCTACTTTGTCGAATGCCTTGCTGAAGTCTAAATATCTTATGTCTGCACTATTTCGCTGGTCTCCTAATTTAGTCACTGTGTTGAGGAATGGAATAAGATTGGTTTGGCACGATCTATTCTTAACAAACCCGTGCTGACTGCTAGTTATTACTTTACTTGTTTCTAGAAGTTGGCAGATCTGTTTTTTTATTATCTTTTCCAGTATCTTCACGGGTATTGATGTTAGGCTGATTGGTCTGTAGTTTCCTGGGTCTGTTTCCCCCACCAGGGGTGGGATGCTAGCGGTTCTGCCCGGCTCTATGGAACCGGTAGCTCTGAAGAGCAGCAGAGACCAAACCGGTTCTGTGTTTGCTACCGTTGGGCCTGCCTGCCCACCCAGGCTCTTACCTGTCCTTTATTTCCTGCTTTTTCAACCTCGGCTGCTTTGCGCAGCACAGGGAAAAAGGGGCTTTTCAAACGCTGCGTCCCTGTGCACAGCGCTTTTCAGCTGTCCGGGCGGCACAGCTTAAGGTTTTTTTACATGCGTGCACAGTGAAACGTAGTAGCTCTGTAGTAACACCGGTTGAATCCCGCCTGCCCCCCTTTTTATAAAAGACAAGCAAACAGAACAGAACAGAACAGAATCCTTTATTGGCCAAGAATGTTTGGACACAGAAAGAATTTGTCTTTGGTGCCTAAGCCCATAAATACCATCACTGCAGCAAAATGGCAGTGCCTTGGCATCGTTCACCGCAGGGCCTCTAAGAAACCCGCACGGACAATTTCAAAGACCTCTTACTCCGGCAAGCCTCCTGGGCTTCAGGCCCATCAAGACACACGGAGGTTTCTGGACAACAGACGCACTTCCCTATGTTTTCAGGGCCACAAGGTCGACACTAAAAAAAAGGCATAAGGAGAAATGAAAAGAAGACAATTAAAACCTGGAGGAATAAGTTTCTGCTAAGCTGCCCCACCTCCTTCCCGCTGTTAAATCCCCAGACATTGAAGGTAGACTGCTGCTCAACCTGGAGGCTCCTCCTGTGCTTTAAAAAAAAAAAAAACAAACACTGTTTGGAAAGCCAGGTGATCTTTGAATCCCACATCGAAGCAGTTGTGACAGCGAGGAACGCTTCCAGCCAGGAAATTATACCCGTGGAAATGGGGGCTAAAGGATTCGGTGCCACGAGTGTGTTATGCGGGCTAAATTGCGTTAACTTGGATCCCGCCTGCAGGGCGATGACCGGTTGTTACGAGTTCTTCCTCAGAGAACTCTTCTTCAGCCGTGTCCGACTTCTACAGGCAGGTACTTTCCTTGACGCCCTGACAAGCACAGGCCCTTCTGCCGTGGAATATTCATCTTTGGGTGAGCTGGATGCTACCAGGCCTATGTGTTCTTTGCTTCCTCTTCACCTTGTTCCACCAACCATTCCTGGCATCTCTGCCTTTTCCAATGAATTTGCACGCATGACGTGGCCAAATGCCTGAAGCAGTGGTCCCCAACCTTTTTTGTGCTGCGGCCCGGTACCGGCATCACAAAATCATCCGCGGCCTGGTACCGGCATCAGCACGCATGGCAAGGCGAGCCAAGCGACCGGCCAGCCAGCCATCCCCCGTTTCTCCCCGCCACCTTCAACTCCTCCTTTGTACCTGTGTCGATGGGCTTCGCGACGGCTTCGGGACGGTCGCTCGGCTCGCCTTGCCATGCATGCTGAAAGAATCCTCGCGCCTTAGTTTGGTTCGAAGCCGCCCCCTCCCCTCGATGAAACTAAGGCGCGAGGATTCCTTCAGGACCCAAATGCCACTTTCTACCTGGAAAAGCTCACCAGAAGCACTTTTTCATCAAAACAAGATGGCGGCGCCCAGCAATCCGGTGGCCTGGTAGAAATTGTTCCACGGACCGGTACCGGTCCGGGGACCGGTGGTTGGGGACCCCTGGCCTAAAGGACAAATGACTAAAACATGTGAAGGACGCTTCTGGAATCAGGGAAGGCTTGTCTAGGGAAGGACGAGGCGTGACCAGATGGCAGCCTTCCAGGATTTGAGGGGCTGCCCCCAAAAGACATAAGGAGAAATGAAGAGGAGACGATTAACACCTGGAGGAATAAGTTGCTGCTAAGCTGCCTCACCTCCTTCCCGCTGCTAAATCCCCAGACATTGGAGGTAGACTGCTGCTCAACCTGGAGGCTCCTCAGGAGACCAATCTCCCGGGCTTTTTGTCAAGGACTCTTTCCTGGGTCTGGCTAGCTAGACTAAAGAAAAGAGGAATTAGGGGTGACATGATGGCAGCATTTCAGCATTTGAGGGGCTGCCCCAGCGAAGAGGGGGACAACTTCCTTTCCAAAGCCCCAGAAGGCAGGACAAGAAGGAATGGATGGAAATCAATCCAGGAAGGAAATAAACTCAAATTAAGGATAAATTTCCCGACAGGGAGGATAATTCCTCAGTGGAAGGACTCCAGAAGTTGTGGGTGCTCCATTCCTGGAGGTTTTCAAGAGGAGATCGGACAGCCTCTTGTCTGAAATGGGGCAGGACCTCCTGCTTTGAGCAGGGGGTGGACTAGAAGACCTCCGAGGTCCCTTCCAACTCTGTTATTGCTCTATCACCTTTGTATTTGGGGGGGGGAAAATTACCTTTCACCTGTGTGCCTCATTGACAGAGCTACCCCTCCCTGCTGGGAATTAAAGGTTTGATAACCTACAGACAAGGAAAGGAGAAGGAAGAGAAGACTATGGAATTCTTGGTCAAGGAAGACGACTGGAAGGATAAATGCAGACCCCTGAGATATTTCTGCCTTACCCTTTCCATATCTGCATCGGGCACGGACCTCTTTCCTCCTCTGGGGCAGTTCAGGAGGTAGCAGGCTGAAGACAAGGTGAGGAAACAGAAGAGAAACGCCGAAAGGATCCCAGCAGACATCTTGAGAAGGTTGGCAAAACAATGGCTCCAGCTTCCCTGCCTTCTTCCTTCTTTCCACCTGTTTCCTGCCTATTTATGTTGCTTGGATCAATGATGCGGGGCTGTGCAACGCCTCCCTCCACCCTTACTAGAGATTTGTATGTGTGTGTGTGTGTGTGTCTTTGACTCCTCCCTTGTGCTCAGCCTGGTCGTCCCCTATATAAGGACCTTTACACGTGCGTTGTCGATTACAGAAAAATGTTTGATTGCGATTATTAGGAGCCGTTTAGAAAACCTTAGTATGACCACACCTGGAACAACGCATCTGGAAGCGGTAGTCCACCCTAATATAACGGAGGTTAAGAAAATGTCCAGGTACAGGGAAATTTTAACAAAAAAGGGAATCTAAAAAGTAGGCAGGAATTGGAAGGGCAGGAAATAAAATTGGACTGGTGGACTTATATGCAAATACAGACAAGATATAAAAAAAAAAAGACTGTGAGGAATTTGGAATAGACAATGAATTACAAAAATTAGATAAAATTCTGATCGGCCCAGAGGAAAGATTATTGTCTAAAATATATAAGCACTTATTAGAATGGGATAGCGCAGAGGAGACTGTAAAAGGATCAATGATTGCATGGGGTAGAAATTTTGGACACACTATTGAATTAGAACTGTGGGAAAAGATTTAGAATACCAGTTATAAAATAACAAAATCGGTGGCTTACAAGGAAAACCGGCACTCACGCCCCCAACTACCTCAATTCCAACTACTGCTGGCCTTAAATGCAAGCTACTCAATGCAAGAAGCCTTGTGAATAAAATACCTGAATTTCTCCTCTTACTAAATACGGCTAAATTCAACATCATATTTAGTCTGTGAAACATGGCTCAACACATCTCTCCCTGACTCCATTACCTCAGTAAGAGACTATCATGTTTACTGATCAGATCGTGAAATTTGTAGAGGAGGTGGTGGTGTTATCTTTTATAAAAAGTCCTTACATCTAAAAAATATACAAGTTACCCAGGAGCTTGCTCTCCTGAGACCATCATTTGTGAACTGTCCTTAAATATCACATTCTTACTATTCGATTCTTACTATGTTACAGAGCACCTGATTATGACATCGAACATGTAAACAAGCTAAATTCACTACTAACATGGGCAAAATCCTGCCCACATGCTTTTATCTTTCTTGGTGACTTCAATCTACCTCATATTATCTGGATCCTAAATGAATGTACAACTGAACCCATACACGCAACCTTCTACAATGCTGTTACAAATCTGGGACTGGAACAACTAGTAACCAACAATACTAGACTAAACAACTGCCTCGATCTCATCTTCTGCAATAGTTTGAATTTAATTTACATAATACAAACTAAAGAACCCTTTTCCAGCAGTGACCACAATATGATTGACTTTTGTCTCAACATACGTCCACACAAAAATCACCACAACGATGGAATCCCCAATTATAACTTCAAAAAAGGCAACTATGATCTTATAGACAACGATCTCTCGTCCCTTGATTGGCAATTTCTATTCACTGGATGCAATACTGTTGAAGAACATTACAATATATTTTTACTTGAAGTCAAAAGAGTCATCAAACTATATGTACCAACAACAACTCCCAAAACATAAAAAACCAGATTACCCATAACAATAAGGAAGCTTCAATCCAAAAAGAGATCACTCTGGCGGAAAAACAAATCCGGTCACGTTGCCAATTTCAAAAGCCGATACAAAAATTTATGCCACCAGATAAAGGCTGAATGCACCAATTATCACATTAAACAAGAGGAAAACCTACACAGCAATTCCACCCGCACTTTTTACAATTTTGTAAAGAACAAACTAAAAGATTCAGGGTCCATCCCACCCCTGATAGGACCTAATGGTAAAGACTGCAACGACAACACCATTAAAGCCAACATCTTTAACACATTCTTTGGCTCAGTATTTGTAAGCAGCAATGGATCATGCCCAGTATTTCCTAGCCGAACCACAGACAACTACAATGATCTAATACATATCGATTTTACAGAAGACAATGTTGAAAAAGCACTACACAATCTAAAACCATCTCTATCTATTGGACCGGATGAAATATGTGCCTACTTCTTAAAAAAGGCTATCCACTGCCATAGCCGAACCTCTAAGCATAATCTTTGAAAAATCTTTCAAGACCAGCTCCTTGCCAAAACTATGGTCACAATCCACAGTCATCTCCATCTTCAAAAAGGGAGACCCCAGCCTAGTTGAAAATTACAGACCAATCTCCTTATGCTGCATCACCTGTAAAGTCATGGAATCAATTATTAACCAATCCATTATCCTCCACTTAGAGACAAACAACCTACTCTCCAATAAACAATTTGGTTTCAGGAAAAAACTATCCTGTAATCTGCAACTCTTACACTGCAAAAACATATGGACTACACAACTCGATCAGGGCAAAGCAATAGAGGCAATCTACATAGACTTCTGTAAAGCCTTTGATTCAGTGGTACATGACAAACTACTCCTATGCGGCTTTTCTCCGCCTTTGGAGGGCTTCTCACGGAGTCATCGAATGCATCAAGAAAGACACCAGGCTGGTTCTATCTCGGGTGAGCTGCCCCCACCACGCGCTCGGGGAAGCTCTTTTATTGAATACCCATGGGGATACGTCACAAAAGAGAAAGTTTCATTTCATCAACATAACATAAGAGTAAGAGTTTTAGTGGATACATTGTAGCATCCAATCACAGTGTTTAATGGATACAAAGTAACCAATCAGCGCCTGCAGTCCAGTTAGTAGCTTCTGGTGTCGTTCTTTTGTTCCTGATACCTGTTTTACCTGGGCGATTTTCTTTTGTTCCTGATCCCTGCTTTCAGCCTACGTGAGGCCTGGCATGTGTCGAAGACATTGCCTACGTGAGGTCTGGCATATGCCAAGACCATTTGAGGCTGACTCATTACTGCACTCCTAAAACTAAAATCTTACGGTATCTCTGGACACCTGCATAACTGGATAGAAGCATTCCTGTCAAACAGACAACAAATGGTCAAAATTGGGAGCGTCCCATCAAATTCTATGCCTGTCAACAGTGGTGTCCCCCAAGGCAGTGTTCTAGGACCAACTCTCTTCATACTCTACATAAATGGCCTCTGTGATCATATCAAGAGCAACTGCGTTCTCTTTGCTGACGATGTAAAGTATTCAACACCACAGGCAATACTGCTACCTTTCAAGAAGAGCTCGACTATGTATCAGAATGGTCAAACAAATGGCAACTTCAAATCTCAACAAATAAATGCTCTGTCTTACATATTGGCAAAAAAAATCAGAAAATAAAATACAGGCTCCTCGCCAGCCCCTTCCCTTCCCTGCCCCACTAGTTTCGATACTCTCCCCCTCTCTTCCCTGACCCCCGTTAGCTGCGCTCGATTTCCCTGGCTGGTCCCTGGCCTTCTTTGTCCCCCATTAGCTCTGCACGGCTTCTCCTAGCCGGTCCCCTGCCTTCCCCGATGCCATTAGCTCTGCTAGATTTCTTCCGACCGAAGCAAACAGGCACAAAGGAACAGAGTAACAGAGTTGGGAGGGACCCCTGAGGTCTTCTAGTCCAGCCTCCTGCTCAGGCAGGAAACCGTCTACCATTTCAGGCATATAGCTATCCAATCTCTCCATAGAATTCCCTCTGTCTCCGGGCTCGAGATTTTGGGCCTGGACAAGAAAAGAAAATATAGAATAGAATAGAAAATACAAAATAGAATAGAATAAACTTGATTGTTACTCTGAAAGTACACCAGTCGGCATACATTAAAATGAAATTTCATTGCAAGCAGCTTTCAAAGGATCACCACATCTACTGGAAAGTCTATATAATGTGATGCACTAACTTGGAAGTATATATAATTTGTGACACCTTGCAAGACGTGAATGGGAAACATCTCATATCGAATCAGAGGCTCAACCTATACTGACGACCTACGCAATCCTGGTCCACTTTAACCCTTGTGGCAATTTACAACCAATCCTCAGAGTTTTAATGGGAGGGAAGCTCTGAGTGTGTTCACACAACCAGGCCTAATTAAGTGAAAGATCAAGAAGTTGCATTCGCACGGCAACCAAGCTTGGTTAGTTCCAAGACATTCTACAAACTTGAGAACAAACCTGATGTAATAATCCTTTTGTTTTCTGCAGGGCTGGGGAGCTATGGTCCTTTTATGACTTGTGGACTTCAACTCCCAGAATTCCTCAGCCAGCAGGGGGAAAGTTTTTCCTAGCTCTTGTTTGTAGGGTTTTAGAAGCAACTCACTCTGGGTTAGGTTAGGATGGTCCCCTGTTAGAAATTATGTTTATATAAAGCATCACAGAACAAACAAAGAATACAATCACCATGTGCTTTACTGCTCAACTATATGACTGTAATAGGAAACAGGAACAAAAGAGTGTAGAGTATATACCGTAGATCCAAACTTATCTGCTATCTAGTGGCTAAATACTACTTTAGTTGTTGCATAAAAATACATTCCAGCAATTACTATGGAGGCATCCAGGTCACGGTTGTCCCAAAGGTGCTTTTTCAAGAGGCAACTGGACTTTCTCTTTTTTTCTTTGAAGATGTGGGAAATGGAAGGATTTATATTCCTTGCAGATTGCTGGTCATTTAAATCCTTCCATTCCCCACCATCCAGTCAGAGCCGATGAAGCTTCTTGGATGAGAAGCGCAAAACGCCTTGAAAGAAAAATCAGAAAATCCAGTTGGCTTTTGGGGGGAAAAAAGCACCTTTGAGATTCCAGCAATGAATTCCAAGAAAAAAGAAGAACTTTATTGTCATTGTACACGTACAACGAAACTGTGGATGCACCCCAGCAACTGTTCGCAATACAATAAAACCAGAGGACTTAAAGATGAAGATAAAAAATATAGATTACCCGCATCTCCATTTGCAATTAGAGAGTATAATATCTATGAATATACACAAAGTATACATCCAACACTAACTGTGACGCTTTGCCGAGTATAATACACAAGAGATGGATTGTACAGAGGGAATTCTACGGAGAGATTGGACAACTGTATTTATTTTGATTTTATTTACTTGATTTGTCCATCGCTTACAAGATAATAGGTATAAGTATAAACATGAGTAAGAACACAGGAACGAGCTATATGCCTGAAATGGTAGACGGCTTCCTGCCTGAGCAGGAGGCTGGACTAGAAGACCTCAGGGGTCCCTCCCAACTCTGTTACTCTGTTCTTTTGTGCCTGTTTGCTTCGGTCGGAAGAAATCTAGCAGAGCTAATGGGATCAGGGAAGGCAGGGGACCAGCTAGGAGAAGCCGTGCAGAGGTAATGGGGGACGAAGAAGGCCAGGGACCAGCCAGGGAAATCGAGCGCAGCTAATGGGGGTCAGGGAAGAGAGGGGGAGAGTATCGAAACTAGTGGGGCAGGGAAGGGAAGGGCCTGGCGAGGAGAAATCCTTGGTCAAATCTGGGTCTCGGTTCATGGCCAGGCACGCGCTATTAAGCAATCCGGAACAGGGAGATCGTTTCCTTAGGATTGATTGGGAACGTTCCAGTTCAAAAGCTTTTTCTTGAAGGTTAAGGCTTATGGGAAACGATCCGATTGAAAAAGCAAATTGAAACTACAAGAAAACAGTATTACAATAACCACATTTCAAGTATTACAAAGTCCATCCTCTGAGGCCCTCAGGTCACATCAGTTCGCTGTCACTGTACGAGGCAGGTATAGTCTTTGACACAGACGCCTGTGAAAAGACGGGAAGGAGAAGAAGCCGTTGAGATCTGGCACCGCTGCAATGCCGCAGGCCCGCCTCTGCGCCGTTGGTTTTCTTTTCTTTTAAATTTTTTTATAACAAAAACAAACAAATAAAACCACCTTTCAGTTCTCCAGTGTGTCGGTTGGGTACAAATATCTTGTGCGCATAATAATATCATCATACATTTCTTACTGGTTTATACTGATAACCATTCTAATCGATATTTTATATCGCATTGGTCAATTGCAGTGGTGGGATTCAATTTTTTTTTACTATGGGTTCTGTTGGCGTGGCTTGGTGGGCGAGGCCACGTGACTGGGTGGGTATGGCTTTCTTTTTTGCTTTTTTGCAGCCACCCCCACCCGTTTTGGGGGCCTTCTGGGCCTCCGAGGAGCCTCCGAGGGGGCCTTTTTGCTCCCCTAAGGCTCCAGGAAGGCAAAAAAAATGGAGGGTTGGGGCCGGGCTAGTTTTTGCCTTCCTGATCCTATGCACAGCTGATTGTCGGGAGGGGGACAAAAAGGAAGAAATACCTTAGGCGAACGTCGGGCGGGTGGGGTGAAGCGAGAATCGGGCGGGTCACAGACATGGCCAGCCAGAACTTACTACTAGTTCGGCAAGCCACGCCAAATCCTTGCTACCGGTTCACCCAATCTGGTGCAAACCGGCTGAATAACACCGCTGGTCATTTGTTATATTATCATTTATTTAATAGTACATATTATCACGGCAGAAAGAATGACTTTTGCTCAGAAATGGGAAGATAGAGAAATTCCTGACGAAGGTGAGGTGATAAAGAAGATATTGATATGTGCTGAAATGGATAGACTGACTCTGGGACTGAAAAATAAGGATGAGACAGAATATTACAAGATATGGAATAAATTTTACCAATGGGAACAGAAAGGAAGGACCCAGAATAAAAAATGAGCAGGATTTGTAGAACGGGTAAGTGAGACGATATAGTTGCGGTTGAAGCTGAAGTAGTCATTGACAGGTAGGACATTGTAGCAGATCATTTTGTGTACTACGCTTAAGTCCAGCTGCAGGCGACGTAGTTCAAGGTTGTCCAAACCCAAAATCTCAAGCCTGGTGATATAGGGTATTCTGTTAGGAGCAGAGGAGTGTAGTACCCTTCTTGTGAAATACTTCTGGACTCGCTCAATTGTATTAATGTCCAATATACAGTGCGGATACCAGACAGATGAGCTGTATTCGAGTATTGGTCTGGCAAAGATTTTGTATTCCCTAGTTAGCAATTCAATATTACTGGAGGAGAAGCTTCATAAGATTAAATTTACAACTCTTAAAGACTTTTTGGCAATGTTGTTACAGTGAGCTCTGGTGTTTAGGTCGTTAGATATGAGTACTCCGAGGTCCTTGACAGAGTGAGGGTCGTCAACGAGGACATATCCGCCTAGCTTCTATTTGGTGTCCTGTTTTTTTTTTTTTACCAATGTGTAGGACAGAGCATTTGTTGGTCGAGATTTGGAGTTGCCAATTGTTTGACCATTCAGACACATCATCAAAGTTCCTTTCAAGGACAGTAGCATTGTCGATGGTGTTGAATAGTTTTACATCTTTAGCAAAGAGGACACAGTTGCTTATAAGGTGGTCGCAAAGGTCATTTATATAGAGTATAAAGCGTATGGGTCCTAGAACGCTGCCTTGTGGGACACCGCTGTTAACTGGAGCAGGGTTTGATATAGCGCTCTCTATTTTTACTATTTGTTGCGTGTTTGACAGGAACTCAGGAATTCACTTATGAAGGGATCTGGAAATGCTGTAAGACTTTAGTTTTAACAGTAGTTTTTCATGTACCACTGAATCAAAGGCTTTGCAGAAGTCTATGTAAATTGTGTCTATTGCTTTACCCTGGTCGAGTAGAGTAGTCCATATGTTTTTGCAGTGTAGAAGTTGTAGGTTGCAGGACAATTTTTTCCTGAAACCAAATTGTTTTTGGGAGAGTAGGTTGTTTGACTCTAAGTGGAGGGTGATGAATTGGTTAACGATTGATTCCATGACTTTGCACGTGACACAACATAGTGAGATTGGTCTGTTGTTTTCAACCAGGCTGTGGTCTCCTTTTTTGAAGATAGGGATGACCGTAGCTAAGGACCCTAGGTTTGGTAAGGACCTGGTTCTGAATGATATTTCATATATAATGCTTAGGGGTTCTGCTATGGCAGAGGAGAGCTTTTTAAAGAAGTATGCACATAGTCCATCAAAGGCAATAGATCGATAGATAGGGATGCTTGCTGAACTCTGTTCTACTGATGTTTTCTCTGCACTTTTTCCAATGCCTCAACCTCATTTTTTGTAATGTGGTGACCAAAACGGGATGCGTTATTCCAGGTGTGGTCATACTAAGGTTTCTAAGTGAGTCCTAATAATCACAATCAAAAGTTTTTTCTATAATCGACAAAGCACAAGTAAAGGAGATGACCAGGCTGAGCCCAAGGGACGAGTCAAAGACACACATACACACACACACACACACACAAATCTCTAGTAAGGGTGGAGGGAGGCGTTGCACAGCCCCGCATCATTGATCCAAACAACATAAATAGGCAGGAAACAGGTGGAAAGAAGGAAGAAGGCAGGGCAGCTGGAGCCATTGTTTTGCCAACCTTCTCAAGATGTCTGCTGGGATCTTTTCGGCGTTTCTGTTCTGTTTCCTCACCTTGTCTTCAGCCTGCTACCTCCAGAACTGCCCCGGAGGAAGGAAGAGGTCTGTGCCTGCTGCAGACATGGAAAATGTAAGGCAGAACATCCCAGGGGTCTGCATTTATCCTTCCAGTCGTCTTCCTTGACCAAGAATTCCATAGTCTTCTCTTCCTTCTCCTTCTCCTTTCCTTATCTGTAGGTTACCAAACATACATTTATTTATTTATTTTATTTTGTCAAGCAATTGTAGGATAACAGGTATAAATATAAACGTGGTTATGAATACACGAAATGGATGCATATAAGAAAAATAAAAAGAAACAATAGGACAGGGACGGTAGGCACGTTGGTGCACTTATGCACGCCCCCTACGGACCTCTTAGGAATGGGGTGAGGTCAATAGTAGACAGTCTGAGATAAAAGTTTTTGGGGTTTGGGGAAGAAACCACAGAGCCAGGTAGTGCATTCCAGACTTTGAGCACTCTTTTGCTGAAGTCGTATTTCCTGCAATCAAGTTTGGTGCAGTTTACCTTGAGTTTGTATCTATTGTTTGCTCTTGTGTTGTTATGGTTGAAGCTGAAGTATTCATTGACAGGTAGGACATTGCAATGTATGATTTAATATACCATACTTAGATCAGACCGAAGATGGTGTAATTCAAGGTTTTCTAGGTCTAGAATTTCAAGTCTGGTGGCATAAGGCATTCTGCAACAAGTAGAGGAGTGGAGAACTCTTCTTGGGAAATATTTCTGGACTTTCTCAACTGTATTAATATCAGATACATAATGCGGGTTCCACACTGATGAGCTGTATTCGAGTATTGGTCTAGCAAATGTTTGCATGTTCTAGTTAGTAGTGTGATATTACCAGAGAAAAAGCTACGTAAGATTAGGTTAACAACTCTTAATGGCTTTTTGGCTATGTAGTTACAGTGGGCTCTAGCACTTAGGTCATTAGAGGTGAGTATTCCAAGGTCGTTGACAGAGTTTGGATCATCAACAAGGTCTTGACTATTCAGCCTGTATTTTATTTTCTGATTTTTTTTTCGCCAATATGTAAGACAGAGCATTTATTTCTTGAGATTTGAAGTTGCCATTTGTTTGTCTTCCATGAGGAAGAATTCCATAGTCTTCTTTTCTTGTCTGTAGGTTATCAAACCTTTAATTCCCAGCAGGGAGGGGTAGCTCTGTCAATGAGGCACACAGGTGAAAGGTAGTTTTCCCCCACAAATACAAAGGTGGTAGAGCAATAACAGAGTTGGAAGGGACCTCGGAGGTCTTCTAGTCCACCCCCTGCCCAAAGCAGGAGGTCCTGCACCGTTTCAGACAAGAGGCTGTCCGATCTCCTCTTGAAAACCTCCAGGGATGCAGCACCCACATCTTCTGGAGTCCTTCCACTGAGGAATTATCCTCCCTGTCGGGAAATTTATCCTTAATTTGAGATTATTTCCTTCCTGGATTGATTTCCATTAATTTCTTGTCCTGCCTTCTGGGGCTTTGGAAAGGAAGTTGCTCCTCCCTCTTCGTTGGGGCAGCCCCTCAAATGCTGAAATGCTGCTATCATGTCACCCCTAATTCCTCTTTTCTTTAGTCTAGCTAGCCAGACCCAGGAAAGAGTCCTTGACAAAAAGCCCGGGAGATTGGTCTCCTGAGGAGCCTCCAGGTTGAGCAGCAGTCTACCTCCAATGTCTGGGGATTTAGCAGCGGGAAGGAGGCGAGGCAGCTTAGCAGCAACTTATTCCTCCAGGTGTTAATCGTCTCCTCTTCATTTCTCCTTATGTCTTTTTTAGTGTAGACCTTGCGGCCCTGAAAACACGGGGATGTGCATTTGTTGTCCAGAAAACAAAGCGTGTCTTCATTCCCTTGGAGCCAAAATGAGTTGCCGGAGGAAGAAGAATTTGGACTTTCCGTGCCAGGTTCCTTAGAGGCTCTACGGTGGACGAGGCCCAGGCACTGCCATTTGCTCCAACGATGGCATTTACGGGCTTATGCACCGAAGACAAATTCTTTCCGTGTCCAATCATACTTGGCCAATAAAGAATTCTGTTCTGTTCTGGTCTGTCTGTTTCTCTTCAAAAAAAAAACAGTGATAGGGAAACAGACCCAGGAAACTGCAGACCAATCAGCCTAACATCGATACCCAGGAAGATACTGGAAAAGATAATATAAAAACAGATCTGCCAACATCTAGAAACAAGTAAAGTAATAACTAGCAGTCAGCATGGGTTTGTTAAAAACAGATCATGCCAAACCAATCTTATTTCATTTTTTAACATAGTGACTAACTTAGTAGACCAGCGAAATACTGCGGACATAAGATATTTAGATTTCAGCAAGGCATTCGACAGACTAGACCACAACCTACTTCTTGGTAAGCTCGAAAAAAGTGGAATAGATAGCACCACCACTAGATGGATTCACAACTGGCTGACAGACTGTACTCAACAAGTAGTCCTTAATGGGTCTAAGTCTACATGGAGGGAAGGAAGCAGTGGGGTGCCACAAGGTTCCGTCTTAGGCCCAGGACTCTTCAATATCTTCATTAACGACTTAGATGAGGGAATAGAAGGGGAACTTGCCCAATTTGCAGATGATACTAAACTGGTAGGAGTAGTTAACACCCTAGAAACAGGGGTCGCCAAGCTTTTGGACCTCAGGGACCACCAAACTCATAATTTAAAATCCCACGGACCATTAATATGAATTTTGACTGACAGTGGCTTGCTGACATTGGTGGGAAAGTCGGTTCCATATTCCAGAGCTACAGTAGTCACAGGACTGGCCCTTTGGTCATCCCAGAGCAGAAAGAAGCAGCAGAGATCCTGGGAAAATCCCCCAAAAAGTCTGCAAGAAAATCCTCCACCCCGTTTTCCTCAATCGTTCTTTATTTGGGATCACAGGATACCGTCTCCAGCTCTGTTCTCAGGGAGAGAGAGAAAGAGAGAGAGAGACTTTTGGCTTCATGCAAGGAAAGCAGCAGAAGCAGCCGAAGTCTTTCTTTCTCTCCCCCAAACTCTGCCAGAAATGAGTCTTTGCTGGCACAGCCTCTTGGAGCAGGAGGCCTTGCAGGGTCCCAAAGACTCATTTCTGGTGGAGTTTGGGGCAGAGAAAGAAAGACTTTGGCTGCTTTCCTTGCGTGCAGCCAAAAGCAGAAGAAGAAAGAAGCCTAAAGAAGCAGCCCGGTGGCCAGGCCAGGCGCGTGGGGTGCGTGGGGCAAATTCCCCCCCTCTGCCCTTCCCCCCTCCCCTCACTACCTTGTGTTGTTTGCAATGCAAGCAATGCAAGCCTTGTGTTCCCGCGGGCCATGCAGGCAGCGCAGCCTTGTGTTCCTTTGCAGCCTGGATCAATTGCTTTGCGGGGGACATTTCTCTGCGGCCCACCAAAATTTTCTCATGGACCACCACTGCCTAGAAGATAGACTGTAGATCAAGCTGGATCTTGATAGACTTGAACACTGGGCCCTATCTAACAAAATGAAATTCAATGTAGAGAAAAGTAAAATCCTACACTTAGGCAAGAAAAACCCAAAGGACACATCTCAACTGGGTGCAACTGGGCTCAATAGTAGTACTGTAACTGGGAGAGGGATCTTGGAGTCTTAGTGACAACCAGCTAAATAGGAGCCAGCCGTGTGCAGCAGCAACCAAAAAAGCCAACCAACCCTAAATTGCATTAACAGAGGGATACAATCGAGATCAAGTGAGGTACTACTAATACCACTCTATAAAGCCTTAGTAAGGCCACACCTAGAGTACTGCATCCAGCTTTGGTCACCACACTATAAAAAAGATGTTGAGACTCTAGAAAAAGTGCAGAGAAGAGCAACAAAGAGGATTAGGGGACTAAAAGATATGAAGAACGGTTGCAGGAACTGGGCCTGGCTAGTCTAGTGAAGAGAAGGACCAGGGGAGACAGGAGAGCAGGATTCAAATATTTGAGGGGCTGCCACAGGGAGGAGGAAGGGGGTCAAGCTATTCTCCAAAGCCCCCGAAGGCCAGACAAGGAATAAAGGATGGAAACTGACCAAGGAGAGATTCAACCTGGAAATGAGGAGGAATTTTCTGACAGGGAGGACAACCCATCAATGGAACAGAAATTGCCTTCAGAAGTTCTGGGAGCTTCATCACTTGAGACTTTCAAGAAGAGATTGGACTGCCATTTGGTGTAGGGTCTCCTTCTTGGGTGGGGGGTTGGACTAGATGACCTACAAGGTCCCTTCCAATTTTGTTAATCTGTTAATCTTCTCTTCTGCTCTACTCTGCTCTTCCATTCCACTCCGCTCCATTCCATTCCATTCCATATTTTTCTATTCTGTTCTGTTCTATTCTATTCTATTCATGTTGTAATTCATTGCTGGAATCCCCAAGGGTGCTATTTTTTCCCCCCAAGAGGCAACTGGACTTTCTGGTTTTTCTTTCAAGATGTTTCGCTTCTCATCCAAGAAGCTTCTTCAGCTTTGACTGGATGGTGGGGAATGGAAGGATGCAAGTGACCAGCAGTCTGCCAGGAATATATATCCTTCCATTCCCCACCATCCAGTCAGAGCCGAAGAAGCTTCTTGGATGAGAAGTGAAACATCCTCAAAGAAGAAACAAAAAGCCCAGTTGCCTCTTGAAAAAGCACCTTTGGGACAACCATGATAACTACAGTAGTATGTAGCCAGTACATAGCAGTGTTTACAAGATTGGATCTACGGTATATACTCTACACTCTTTTGTTCCCGTCTCCTGTTACAGTTATATAGTTGAGCAGTAAAGCACATGGTGATTGTACTCTTTGTTTGTTCTGTGATGCTTTATATAAACGTAATTTCTAACAGGGGACCATCCTAACCTAACCCAGAGTGAGTTGCTTCTAAAACCCTACAAACAAGAGTTAGGAAAAACTTTCCCCATACTGGCTGAGGAATTCTGGGAGTTGAAGTCCACAAGTCATAAAAGGACCATAGCTCCCCAGCCCTGCAGAAAACAAAAGGATTATTACATCAAGTTTGTTCTCAAGTTTGTAGATTGTCTTGGAACTAACCAAGCTTGGTTGCCGTGCGAATGCAACTGCATGACCTTTCACTTGATTAGGCCTGGTTGTGTGAACACACTCAGAGCTTCCCTCCCGTTAAAACTCTGAGGATTGGTTGTAAATTGCCACAAGGGTTAAAGTGGACCAGGATTGCGTAGGTCGTCAGTATAGGTTGAGCCTCTGATTCGATATGAGATGTTTCCCATTCACGTCTTGCAAGGTGTCACAAATTATACATACTTCCAAGTTAGCGCATCACATTATATAGACTTTCCAGTAGACGTGGTGATCCTTTGAAAGCTGTTTGCAATGAAATTTCATTTTAATGTATGCCGATTGGTGTACTTTCAGAGTAACAATCAAGTTTATTCTATTCTATTTTGTATTTTATTCTATTCTATATTTTCTTTTCTATTCTGTTCTGTTGTGTTCTGTTCTGTTGTTAGCAGAAAGCCGGGGACAATATATCGGCTTACAAGGCCGCCTCTGAAAGAGAGCTCCCCGTTGCATAGAGATGTTTGGAGTGAATCTTTGACTTATAGTCGAAAGAAGGATTAGTGGGTGACATGATCAGAGTCTTCCGATATCTGAGGGGCTGCCACAAAGAAGAAATGTTCCACCTGTTCTCCAGAGCCCTTTAACAAGAAGATCAATTACGCCGTGGAATCACTTGCCACCAGAAGTTCTGGGTACTCCGTCACTAGAAGTTTTTAAGAAGAGATTGGACAACTATATGTCTGAAATGGTAGACGGCTTCCTGCCTGAGCAGGAGGCTGGACTAGAAGACCTCAGGGGTCACTCCCAACTCTGTTACTCTGTTCTTTTGTGGCTGTTTGCTTCGGTCGGAAGAAATCTAGCAGAGCTAATGGGATCGGGGAAGGCAGGGGACCGGCTAGGAGAAGCTGTGCAGAGCTAATGGGGGACGAAGAAGGCCAGGGACCAGCCAGGGAAATCGAGCGCAGCTAATGGGGGTCAGGGAAGAGAGGGGGAGAGTATCAAAGCTAGTGGGGCAGGGAAGGGAAGGAGCTGGCGAGGAGAAATCCTTGGTCAAATCTGGGTCTCGGTTCATGGCCGGGCACGCGCTATTAAGCAATCCGGGACAGGGAGATCGTTTCCTTAGGATTGATTGGGAATGTTCCAGTTCAAAAGCATTCTCGGTCGTACAAAAAGAGAACCTGGAACTTAAAAGTTCCCCACCTGTGAGATAAGCTCCCTTTCCTTTCCGAGCAGGAGTATATTTGGATCACGGGATGCCCATCGCCTATTTTGTTCGACACCACCTGCTGAAAGACACAGAATTCCTCCCACATGAATTAATGTCTGGTCTCTCATGACTTTTTTTTCCCCATCGATATCTGAAATCTAACACCCAAGTGCTTCTATAACCTCATTAAAGTCGTATAATGGGGTGCTGGTGTAGCGTAGGGGAAGAGGGAGATGAGGTAAGACCCTTTGGGGGGGACAGGCCTGAGGGAGAAGGGGGAGAAGGGAAGGAGGGCCCACTGGCTCACCTGGCCTCCAGCCCATCAGGTGAGGGAAGGTAGAGAAAGGAGTGTGAGGGAAGGTGGAGAAAGGAGTGTGAGAGAAAGTGGAGAAAGGAGTGTGAGGGAAGGTGAAGAAATGAGTGTGAGGGAAGGTGAAGAAATGAGTGTGAGAGAAAGTGGAGAAAGGAGTGTGAGGGAAGGTGAAGAAATGAGTGTGAGAGAAAGTGGAGAAAGGAGTGTGAGGGAAGGTGAAGAAAGGAGTGTGAGGGAAGGTGAAGAAATGAGTGTGAGAGAAAGTGGAGAAAGGAGTGTGAGGGAAGGTGGAGAAAGGAGTGTGAGGGAAGGTGAAGAAATGAGTGTGAGAGAAAGTGGAGAAAGGAGTGTGAGGGAAGGTGAAGAAATGAGTGTGAGAGAAAGTGGAGAAAGGAGTGTGAGGGAAGGTGAAGAAAGGAGTGTGAGAGAAAGTGGAGAAAGGAGTGTGAGGGAAGGTGAAGAAAGGAGTGTGAGAGAAAGTGGAGAAAGGAGTGTGAGGGAAGGTAGAGAAAGGAGTGTGAGAGAAAGTGGAGAAAGGAGTGTGAGGGAAGGTGGAGAAAGGAGTGTGAGGGAAGGTGAAGAAATGAGTGTGAGAGAAGGTGGAGAAAGGAGTGTGAGAGAAGGTGGAGAAATGAGTGTGAGGGAAGGTAGAGAAAGGAATGTGAGAGAAGGTGAAGAAAATGAGTGTGTGAGAGAAGGTGGAAAAAGTGTGATGGAAGGTAGAGAAAAGGAGTGTGAGTGATGGTGGAGAAAGGAGTGTGAGAGAAAGTGGAGCAAAGGAGTGTGCTTAAATCTTTGATGAGTTAAACTACAAAAGATTGTAACTTTTGAGTTTCGTGTTCATTGAATTGTTAACTAGGGCAGACAAAACCTTTGCCAGACCAATTCTTGAATATAGCTCATCCGCCTGGAACCCGTCATGAGAGTCCAGGCGAGGAGATGCGTGCCTCGATGTGAGTGATATTGAGTTGGCCACACCCAGCCAATAACATGACCACCAAGCCACGCCCACCACCTAAGCCACGCCCATAGAACCGGTTGTTAAAAAATTGAATCCCACCCCTGGTCGTAATATGTTTTCATCTCCAAGCCTTTAATCATCTTAGCTGCCTTCTCTGCACTTTTCCCCCAAAGTCTCATCTTTTTTACGTTATGGCAAAGAAAACTGGGTGCAGTACTCCAGGTGTGGCCTTACTAAGGTTGTATAAAGCAGTACTAATACTTCACATGATTTTAAGTCGATGACTCTTATTTATACAATCAAGGGTTGTATTAGGTATTTTTTGGCGGCTGCTGCACACTTCTGGCTCATATTTAAGTGATGGATCCTCCATCACTGGAGGTTTTTAAAGAAGAGTTTGGACATTGGTCTAGAATCATATAAGATCTCCTGCTACACAGGGGGTTGGACTAGAAGACCTCCCAGGTCCCTTCCAATTGTATTATCCTATCTATAGTTTATGGTTCCCTCCAATGGGACAATAGCAGGCAGAAGAAAAAGCAAGCAGTGAAAATAAGCAGAAGGTCATCATGAAGTATGACATCTTGGCACCACCGTTGGTCGCCTTGTTTATAGAATTGCCCACAAAAACCTTCTCTGGATTTCTTCTTGGCAGCTATCAGTGTTTATACTGCAGAGAGCAGTGTTGTGGCCCCGATTCCCAAGCCTATGCTGTCAGAGGAAGAGGACCTGGAAGATGAGGAGGAGGAACTGGGAATGCCTTCCTCCCCAGGACCTTCCTCCCTGATAATGCCTCAGGTTCCATCAGACAACCGAGAGGAACAGCCTGAGATTAAGCAGGAGGGAGGCATATCGGAGCAGCCCCTGACAGGGAGTCAAGAGGAAGAGTGTTGGCTCGATCCTAAGCAGCGTCGTAGGGAGAAACGTGAGCAGCAACGTAGGAGGCGTGGGAGGGTCAGAGAGTGAGCTGAGTCATTGAGTCACACCCCACAGGGGATAAAAGTGGGTGTGTTTTCTCCTGAAACTTTTTACGGGACAAAGTTTAACCTTACTTCAGATTTTCTTTGTGAATGACTATTTTTGTGGACTGCCTTGTGATTTTCTGTGAGTAAAACTTTATCAGTTCGGACTTGGCAGGCAGGACATGTGGGAATGCCAAGAATATTATCAGTTCCAAGGAATTAACTCTGTGAAGTCCGAGCCAGCTTGCCTGCCTGTGTTGGTGTGTGTTTGTACTCTTTCATATTTTGGGAAAGAGGAAAGGCGAGACAGAACAGACCAATATAGGGAGGGAAGCAGCCACGTTGTCCGTGCCTCTTAAAAAGCACAAGAGATTGCTGTCCATGCCGGAGGTCTCCTCTAATATGCCGAGGTCGCAGGCGTGAGGTCAGTCAAATATGGACAATTTGCGATTGTGCATTTTCCCTCCAAAGTGGAGGAAAGAGAGAGAAAAGGCCGAGACTCCAGAAGTCACAGACGTCATTGGGGGACGACAAGCAACTGGATATTTTTCTTCATAACTTTCAAGAGTCCTCGATGAAGGAAACCAGTTGCTGGTAATCCTCGACTTACTACTACAATTGAGCCCCAAATTTCTGTGGCTAAGTTAAATGGCTGTTAAGTGAGTTTGGTTCCGTGTTACGGCCTTTCTTGTCACCGTCGTTAAACGAATGATTGCAGTTGTCAGGTTAGTCACATGGTTGTTAAGTGAATCTGACTGGACTTCTCAGAAGGTCGTGAAAGGGGATCATGTGACCTCGGGATACTGCAACCGTCGTAAATACGAGTCGGTGGCCAAGCATCTGAATTTTGATCAAGTGACTACAAGATGCTGCGATTGTCGTAAGTGCGAAAAATGGTCACGTTCCTTTTTCCATTGTTTTCTCATTTGCCATTGTTAGTTTGAATGGACACTAGAATTACAATTAGAAATAGAATTATATATGATCTGATCTGATATATTATATGATATTATATATTATATGATCTGATCTGATCTGATATTTATGATCTCATTTGATATATGGTATGATATATGATATATTATATATTATATATATATATATATATATATGTATATGTATGTGTGTGTGTGTATATATATATATATATATTATATAATATATAATATATTATATTTATGATATGATATGATATGATATATTCTATTCTATTCTATTCTATTCTATTCTATTCTATTCTATTCTATTCTATTCTATTCTATTCCATTCCATTCCATTCTATTGGACCGCAGAGAGAACTCTGTTCTACAATAAGGTAAAGGTTCCCCCTGCACATACGTGCTAGTTGTTTCCAGCTCTAGGGGTTGGTGCTCATCTCCGTCACAAAGCCAAAGAAAAGCCAGCAATGTCCAAAGACGTCTCCGTGGTCATGTGGCCAGCAGGACAAAATGCCTTCAAAGGCGCATGAAAGACCGTTTCCTTCCCACCAAAGAGGTCCCTATTTTTCTACTTGCATTTTTTTTTTACATGTTTTCTAACTACTAGATTGACAGAAGCTGGGATAAGGAACGGGAGTCTCACTCTGTGACGCAGCGCTAGGGTTTCGAACCGCCAACCATTTCTGATCGACAAGCTCGACATCTTAGCCCCTGAGCCACCGCGTCCCTTTTGTTCTACAATAGACCTGTGCAAACAGAATAAGAAAGTTCCTGTTTACAACTTCGTTGCAAAGAAGGAGTTTCAACGGTTCCAAGAAGGCTCCACATCCCTTTGCACTATTCAGGTGACCCTGAGGGCACAGGTAAGCCTCCAAGTGGCCTCAACGGCTTTCTAAAAGGATGCAAATAACCAGCTGTCTTCAAGGAAATATAAATCCTTTCCTTCCTCCACCTTTTAGTCAGAACTGAAGAAGCTTCTTGAACGAGAAGCAAAACCCCTTCGAGGGAAACCAAAGAAAGTCCGATCGCCTCTTGAAAAACCACAAGCGAGAGATCAGCTCTGCGAACAAGCAAGAGATCAGCTCTGGCTTGCTGTGAGGAAGAAGGCACAGTAGCTGCTCGTGTTCGACTGCTTGCAATTTGCCTGTCGGCATCTTGATGGGCTGGGTTGGAACAGAGCATCTCCAAGCTCCACCCACCCCCTGGCCCCGCCTTTCCCTTGGCCCCGCCTCCTCTCTTCGAAAGCATATAAGTTGCTGGGTCCAACCTGCATCCGTTCTTCAGCCAAAGAGCATCCTTTAACCAAGCAGGCAGGTAAGCCAGCCAGCCCCTTTTCTCCTGGTTCATAATTCTGTCTTTTTTCTTTTAATTTTGTCAAGTCTTGTTGTATTTTCTAAAGGGCAAAAGAGCCTATTTATCTGGGCTTGTTGGGTGAGGGGCTTTATTCAGCATTTATGTTTACTATTTTTTTTCTTCTATTTTTAAGTAGCAGAGTTTGGTTTTCGAACGGATTTCTCCAGATTTGGTGTCCTGGAGTTGAGGGTTTTTTTAAATTATTTTTATAACAAAAACAACAAAACCATCTTTCAATTATACAGTGTGTTGCCTGGGTACATATATCTTGTGCATATAATAATATTTGTATACGTTTCTTGTTGAATTTACATTCATATTATATTCTAATCAACATCATACATCATATTATTTCATTATTACAATGTCATCAGGTTTTTTTTATTTCAGTTTCCAACTATCCTTGAAAGCAAATCCCAACTCTTACTAGATTATATTCATGTTATAACTTATTCAGAATGATCTATTGCAGTATATCATTATTACAGTATCCTTTAATTTTTTTGCTCTACTTTCTAACCACTATAAAATAAATCCCAAATGTTATAATACTCCGTTTCTTCTTGCTATCTAATTGCTAATGTGAACCTTCTCATTTCTGCACATTCCATTATTTCCTTAATCACCTTGCAGTTGAGTTTTGAAGAGCTCAGAAGAAATGGAAGTTGCTGCAAATGCGGGCCAAATGGAAGATTTTTCTCACCAGCTTTGCAAACCTGAAAGGATGCGTTTTTGTTTACAGAACACGTAAGAAAGATATAATTTCTGAAGGTAAAAACTGCCATTTTTTGGTGGTCTTTATGGGTTGTGTAAGTTGCTTTTGGGTGTAGTCAAAATGAGGGATGGATAACACATTTTCACTTTAACCTGGTTTAAAGAAATGTTAAATCTGTGTTTCTCAACCTTGTCGACTTTTAGCTTATGAGGCTATTTCAGGGATCTGCAAACTTGACCAACTTTGAAACTTGTGGACTTCAACTCCCAGAATTCCCTAGTCATCATGGCTGGCTGAGGAATTCTGGGAGTTGAAGTCCACAAGCCTTAGAGTGGCCAAGTTTGGAGACCCTCTGAGCTATTTTGTAATTTTGCAAATTTACAAAATAAGCATGGATGTTGTAGGCGGGGTTCCAGAATGGGTCAGTGGTGACCTAGAGGTGGAGCTGCCGCCTCACAATCAGGAGGCTGTGAGTTCGATCCTGGGCAGAGGCAGATATTTCTCTCTCTGGGCACAATGAGAATATTATCTGCCGAACAAAACTTCGTCCTGGCAACAGGAAGAGCATCCGGCCAGTAAATACTCTGCTAGCTCCATTCAGTTGCCCAGACTCCGCCCCATTGCAAGAAATTATGGGGTGCTTAAAAGAAGATGATTTTTCCATCAGTAATAGTTATCCAAGTCTGCTTCAATAACACCCATCAAGGCTTTCCAAGGTAGGGCCAGTTTTCTGACCCATTGGGGTTTTTTTTTAGCAGTCTACAGTGTGATATTTTTCCCTATGGGTAATCTGGATGCCTATGTGATGATCCAAAGGGGCGTGGCACAAAAGCAACAAAGTTGCAAAAGTAGGTAAAGTCCCTTTAATTCCTCCAACTTGGCCCCCAATGTCCAGTTATCATCGGTTGGAGAAAAAACTCTCCCAAGAACAGTCTTCAAAGGGAAGAAATTCAGTCTGAACCGAAACTACATCTAAATTATAAATAAAAACCAACACAAATTACAGCTGCAGCAATTAATGAGACAGGGCAGGATAAGGAATTGCAGACTTCAAAAGATAATGAAACACATACAGTTGGGAGGACGCCAGAACCCAGATAAGACTTGACAAACAAAGATAATGCACGCTTTGCTTCCAGCAAGGTGCTGTGTGCAAACGCCCTTGTTAAATCCTGTTTTCCCAGGTGCAGCTAATGAAGGGAATCGGGACCCTTTCCTCCCCCGTAAGCCAGCAACCCCCATTGCTCCCTTCTCCATTCCTCCTTGCATGCCCTAAGATGAAAAGGGGGTGGCCCCGGGTCTTCCTCCAAATTCCATCTCCCTTGTTCTACCTCTTCCCTGATCTGCCCAGCCAGACTGTGCCCTTCCCCAGTTTCTTCCCTAGCCACTGGAGCCACACTCCCACTCTCTGTCAGCTGCTCGGCCTCCCCCTCCAAATCAGATTCCAACATGACAGTCCATCTTTTATTAGCCATAGAAGATATATATATCAGGCTTCATGATGGCAGATGAGATTCTGCCGAAACGTTGCTACAACTTTAAAAGCACAACTACAATGACGTGGGAAAATGCCCGAACATAGCTGAATGCCATACATGTAAGTACCCGCGAAAACTTAAGAAATATATATATATATATATATATAAATATATATAAATATATATATATTCATAGATTTTCACGAGTACAGGTATGTAGGTCTAGGTGTGTTCGGGTCTTTTCCCGTGTAAGATGGCATTCAGCTTTGTTCGGGTATTTTCCCACGTCATTGTAGTTTTGCTTTTAAAGTTGTGGCAACGTTTCAGCAGAATCTCATCTGCCATCATCAGGCTTCTGGTTGTGTTCGTCTGTGAGTCAGACTTTCACAGCCGTTTCTGTTTTAAATTTGGGGCTAGCCTACTGCTGTGCCAGAATGTTTTTTTTTTCATCCTGATTGGTTGGGAGTCTTGGCCTGTGTTTATTGGTCTGGGAGTTTGCTGTGTTCTGCTTGATTGGTGTTTCTAATACCTTCTGTCTGTTTTGTGG
Source organism: Pseudonaja textilis (assembly GCF_049901715.1). Lineage (NCBI taxonomy): Eukaryota > Metazoa > Chordata > Lepidosauria > Squamata > Elapidae > Pseudonaja > Pseudonaja textilis. The sequence goes on from NC_141995.1 coordinate 2,384,282, forward strand.
CTCTTTTTGTATCTTGATTGGCTGGCAACTTTGTGTTCCTGTATTGGAGGCTTTTAGTGCAGCTTGGCTCTGAGTAAATGGACGGCTATCATTTGTTAGGAAGCTAGGTTTCATCTGGGTGCCTGGTTGGGGTGTGTTTGAGCTGGAGGTATCAGGGGGGAGTCTGTTTGTACCCAGATATTTGCCTGGCTTGTGGTGTGGAGATTTTTTTGTTTGTGAGTGCAGGCTTCCAAATAATTGACAGTCTGGTGGAATCATCTCTTCTATTCATGCTTTCAGGTCTTTTTTCAATCTCTATGGCTTCTCTGATAATTGTGTAGTTGGGGTTTTCTATAGTGGCTAGAGTTTGGGTGCCATTGAAGTCGTTGCTATGACCTGTGGCTTTCATGTGTTGGACTAGTGAGGAAGTGTGTTCCAGCTTTTTGACTGCATTTACAGAATAAGTACCCGCCTGGATGAACACAGAATTGCAGTAAAAAAGCCAGAACACACTTCCTCACTAGTCCAACAAAATATATATATATATATGGCATAGAATCACGTGAAGTGTTAGTACTGCTTTATAAAACCTTAGTAAGGCCACACTTGGAGTACTGCACCCACTTTTGGTCAGCACATTACCAAAAAAGATGATGAGACTTTGGAAAAAGTGCAGAGAGGAGCAACTAAGATGATTCAAGGCCTGGAGACAAAAACCCACAAAGAACAGTTGCAGAATTTGGGTTTGGCCAGTCTAGAGGAAAAAAAGACTTTTAGGGGAAGACATGATATTAGTATCCCAGTATTGGAGGGGCTGCCCCAAGGAAGAAAGGGTCAATTTATTTTCCAAAGCACCTGCAGGCAGCACAAGAAACAACAGATGGAAACTCATCGAAGAGAGAAACAACCTGAAATTTCAGGAGAAACTTCCTGACGGGACAATTAATCAGTGGAACAGCTTGCCACTAGAGGTTGTGGTTGCTCCATTACTGGAGGTTTTTAAAAAGAGCCTGGGCAGACACTTGTCTGGATTGATATAGGGTCTCCTGCTTGAGCAGCAAGGGGTTGGACTAGAAGACCTCCAAGGTTCCTAATCTCATAAATTGTGGTCACATGACTACGGGGACGTCCAAAATGTGTGTCAGGATTCCGGCAATGAACCCCCCCCCAATTAAATCATGAGTCTTGAGCCAAACTTCCAAAGGATTTCTTGAGAGTTAAACATGTCAGCGCTGCCTGGGTGTAGCCGACTCTGAGGCACATCATTCATGGTCACCCTTGGCCCTGGTTTCCCCGGTGTATCGTAATTCATATCCTCCAATGGGACACCTCCATAGCCCAGAGCCATCAATCAGGCTCTCCAATTAGATCTTTGCATGGCAGAAACTTCGGTTACCTAGTGACTATCTTTGAAAACATTTATGGAATGCGCTTTCGGTTTCGCAAGCTGCCCCACCGCTCCCCCGTCTCTTTCTGTTGGCAACTCTAAAAAAAACCCCAGAGAAATATTTTATGAGTTGACAACGCGATCCTGTCATGTCAATGTGATTGGAACAGGGTCGTCAGTGCTGAGCGATCCGTTGCAACTTCCAATGGTCACTTAGTCACCGCTTGTAAATCGAGGACCAGCCGTATATTTATACCAGAACTTCCTGTCCCTACTTTACAGAAAGGTTAGGAGTTTGAGGCCTTCAAGGGTTTTGTGATAATGCTTCCCATTGCAAGGGCTTCACTCCTCTTTTCATAAACCACGCTTAAACAACTTTGTCACACAACGCAAGGAGACTTTTATTCGTTCACAATTGTGGGTAGAGTATTTACATTTTATTCTTAAGCGGTTACAGGCTTGGGATCGCTCAGGGCGGCTCCTTCAGGTTCTAAGCCCGTGACGCCCACGAAATGACACCTTAATAAAATTGGGGTTTTCCTTGTTGTTGTTGCTTATTGGCCAGGTGCATCAGGCGAAGGAGAAGATCTCCAGTTGAGCCATCCAACCCGGTCAAATTCCTTTCGGGAGACATCCGTCCTCTCTCGCCGTTCTCATTTCCGCAGGCAGCATCGGAGGTGCAGCTCTCTGTAAAAGGATGGGATTTATTTTTTTTAAAAAAAGAATATTACCTGGTTCTGTGGGCGTGGCTTGGTGAGCGTGGTGTGGCTTGGTGGGCCTGGCAGGGGAAGGATATACTGCAAAATCCCCCTTCCTTCCCCTCCCCACTAACCTGCTTTCCAGCTCCGTTCTCCTGTGCAGGGCAACCAAAGGAGACCCAGCCGATCAGCTGGGACTCAATGGGAGGCGGAGAAGGGATGGGGTTGGCGGGGCCAGTCAGGGGTGGGATTGGTTGGTTCTCCGAACTACTCCAAATTTCTGCTACCGGTTCTCTAGAACCGGTTCGAACCTGCTGAATACCACCTTTGGTTGGGTCAGTCCCAGACAGGTAAGAAAGATGGGCAAAGCTTTTCCTAGCTCTCGTTTGTGGGTTTTTGGCAGCAACTCACTCTGGGTGAGGTTAGGATGGTCCCCAACACATGGAGTTGCCACAAAGAGGAGGGGGTCAAATTATTCTCCAAAGCCCCTGAGGGCAGCGCAAGAAACAACAGATGGAAACTGGTCAAGAAGAGAAGCAACTTGGAATTAAGGAGAAACTTCCTAACTGTGAGGACAATTAACCGGTGGAACCGCTTGCCACCAGAAGTTGTGGGTGCTTCATCACTGGAGGCTTTTAAGAAGAGATTAGACAACTGTTTGTCTGAAATGGCATAGGATCTCCTGCTTGAGCAGGGGGCTGGACTAGAAGACCTCTAAGGTCCCTTCCAGATATATTCTGATTGATTGGAAAATATTCCCCTCTAGATTTCTTTAAATTAAAAACCTGGGAATAGGTCAGTATCTCTCAACCTTGACCACTTTAAGATGTTGAGGGACTTCTTCAACATCCCCAGCCAGGAATTCTGGGAGTTGAAGTCCATACATCTCTTAAAGCGACCATATTTGGGGACCTCTGTTCTAAGACATCCTTAGTTCCAAGTTGCTTCTCTCCTTGGTTAGTTTCCACCCGTTGCTTCTTGTCCTGCCTTCTGGGGCTTTGGAGAAATAGTTGACACCCCCCCACACACACACACTTATTTGGGGCACCCCTTTAGATATTGGAAGGCTGTTAATCATGTCACCCCTAGTCCTCTTCTTTGTAAGTCTACACATATCTAGTTCCCTTAACTGGACATTGTATATTTTAGCTTCCAAGACCCCTAATCCTCTTTGTTGCTCTTCTCTGCACACTTTCCAAGGCAGCTGACAGCTTTAAGACAGGTGGACTTCAACTCCCAGAATTCTTCCTCCAATCATATTAGCTCCAGGAATTCTGGGAATTGAAGTCCACAAGTCTTAAACTTGCCAAGTTTGAAGACCCTTGTGATAGATGATGGATGGATGGATGGATGGATGGATGGATGGATGGGGAGGTGATAGAGAGACAGACAGATAGATGATAGATCAGGGGCCTTCAAACTTGACAGCTTTAAGACTTGTGGACTTCAATTCCCAGAATTCCTCCTCCAGTCATGTTAGTTCAAGAATACTGGGAGCTGAAGTCCACAAGTCAGAAACTTGCCAAGTTGGAAGACCCTTGTGATAGATGATGGATGGATGAATAGAGATGGATGGATGAGGAGATGGTAGACAGGCAGACAGACAGACAGACAGATAGGTAGATGATAGATCAGGGGTCTTCAAACTTGAGAGATTTAAACTTTGTGGACTTCAACTCCCAGAATTCCTCCTCCAGTCATGTTAGCTCAGGAATTCTGGGAGCTGAAATCCAAAGTCTGAACCTTTCCAAGTTTGAAGACCCTTGTGATAGATGATGGATGGATGGATAGAGATGGATGGATGAGGAGATGGTAGACAGGCAGACAGACAGACCGATAGGTAGATGATAGATCAGGGGTCTTCAAACTTGACAGCTTTAAGCCTTGTGGACTTCAACTCCCAGAATTCCTCCTCCAGTCATGTTAGCTCAGGAATTCTGGGAGCTGAAGTCCACAAGTCTGAACCTTTCAAGTTTGAAGACCCTTGTGATAGATGATGGATGGATGGATAGAAATGGAGGGATGGAGGGATGGATGAGATGATAGACAGACAGACAGACAGACAGACAGATAGATGATAGATCAGGGGCCTTCAAACTTGACAGAGCTTTAAGACTTGTGGACTTCAACTCCCAGAATTCCTCCTCCAGTCATGTTAGCTCGGGAATTCTGGGAGTTGAAGTCCACATGTCTTAAAGCTGTCAAGTTTGGGGATCCCTGCTTTAGGGCTTCAGGAAAAAAAAAATCCACATCACTGCTCAGCATAACATTTGGTGGAGGATGAATGCAATTACATGTTTTAACTTCTCGTCTGATCTTTCTTTTTCTCTCCACTTTTTCCCTTCCCCACCCCTGGTTCCCACCCCTCCTCCAGTAAATACCCTCGTTGCAGCAAATGCCGGGGGCTGCGCATCGCCCGTCTGCCCCGCACAGCTTCCCCCCAGCCTCGCAGGGAGAAGGCAGAAAGTTCTCCTCGGGGCAACGCACGGTCTCCGGAGTCCCCAGATAGCAGCCCATCTCTTCTCCGCAACAAATGTTGGGCCCGAAGCAGCTCCCTCTGTTGCCGGGGCCGCAGCGGATACACTAAAGCCAGAGAAAGGAAAAGGAGACGGTCAACATCTGGAGGGATCACACCAGGGTGGAAAAACCGTCTCCCCCCCGGGTACAGCTGGCAAAGCAAGGAGAGGCCGTTAGGTAAGCAGCCCCATTCGAATACAGTTAGCTGAGGAGAGCTAAATGGCTTGAAATAGATCTATAGAACAGGAAAAGAATAGAAAATAGAATGGAATAGAGAACAGAAAAGAGAATAGAATAGAATAGAATAGAATAGAATAGAATAGAATGGAATGGAATGGAATGGAATGGAATGGAATGGAATGGAATAGAAAATAGAATGGAATGGAATGGAATAGAATATAGAATAGAATAGAATAGAATGGAATGGAATGGAATGGAATAGAATAGAAAATAGAATGGAATGGAATGGAATAGAATATAGAATAGAATAGAATAGAATAGAATAGAATATAATGGAATGGAATGGAATGGAATGGAATGGAATGGAATAGAATAGAATAGAAAATAGAATGGAATGGAATGGAATAGAATATAGAATAGAATAGAATGGAATGGAATGGAATGGAATAGAAAATAGAATGGAATGGAATGGAATAGAATATAGAATAGAATAGAATAGAATGGAATATTGAATGGAATGGAATGGAATGGAATAGAATAGAATAGAATAGAATAGAATAGAATAGAATAGAATAGAATAGAATAGAATTCTTTATTGGCCAAGTGTGATTGGACACACAAGGAATTTGTCTTGGTGCAAATGCTCTCAGTGTACATAAAAGAAAAGAGACATTCGTCAAGAATCATAAAATACAACACTTAGTGATAGTCATAGGTGACTATAAGCAATCAAATTATACTAGGAACCAGTGAATAGAATAGAGTAGAGTAGAGTAGAATAGAAATACAGAATAGAATAGAATAGAAATACAGAATAGAATAGAATAGAATAGAATAGAATAGAATAGAATAGAATAGAAGAGAAGAGAAGAGAAGAGAAGAGAAGAGAAGAGAAGAGAAGAGATCCCAGAGGTCTTCTAGTCCAACCCCCTGCCCAGGCGGGAAACCCTACACCACTTGAGACAAATAGTTATCCAACATCCTTTTTTAAAACTTCCAATGTTGGAGCATTTGAAGTGGAAGTTGTTCCACTGATTAATTGTTCTGACTCCTCAGGAAATGTCTCTTTATTTCTAAGTTGCTTCTCTCCTGGATGAGCTTCCATCCGTTGCTTCTCGTCCTGCCCTCAGGGGGCTTTGGAGAATAGCTTGACTCCCTCTTCTTTGGGGCAGCCCCTCAAATACTGGCTTACTGCTATCATGTCTTCCCTAGTCCTTCTTTTCATTAGACTAGACCTACCCAGTTCCTTCAACCGTTCTTTCTATGTTTTATCCTCCAGTCCCCTAATCCTCTTGGTGGCTCTTCTCTGCACTGGAGTCTCAACCTCTAGCTCAACCGCCTTGACTTATTTGAAAAAGAAGGGATACAAATAAAATAAATCATAAAAGTTACGCAGGTCCCAGGAAAATCACGTTGGCAGAGGTTGGCTCTCATTCCTTTTAACTTGATGCTGAGAATGTTCTTCCCTAGTGACATCCAAATCATAAAAGATATATAAATACAGAAATAAAAACATTTCAGGCAGATTCTGCCTGTAGATCTTGTGTTTGTGGATGATGGCCAGAAGTCAGGAGAAGCCTGGTGGTAACTTTTCTGACTAACCAATTTTATGAAAAGTTTTATAAAACTTTCTGCCTGGAAACAGCTGTAAGTCTAGCCTGCTATTTGGGTCATGCTAGTTAACCTGGGATGTTAGCTTAGCATTGCTCATCTAGGTTATCATTCATTAGGCTCAATAGCAGGAACTGGGAGAGGGATCTTGGAGTCTGAGTGGACAACCAGCTAAATAGGAGCCAACTGTGTGTAGCAGCAGCCAAAACAGCCAATGCAATCCTAAGTTGCATTAACAGAGGGATACAATCCAGATCAAGGGAGGTACTAATACCGCGCTATAAAGCCTTAGTAAGGTCACACCTAGAGTCCTGCATCCAGTTTTGGTCACCACACTATAAAAAAGATGTTGAGACACTAGAAAAAGTGCAGAGAAGAGCAAGCAGGATGATTAGGGGACTGGAGGCTAAAACGTACCATGAACGGTTGCAGGAAATGGGCCTGGCTAATCTAGTGAAGAGAAGGACTTGGGGAGACATGATAGCGGTCTTCCAATATTTGAGGGGCTGCCCCAGAGAGGAGGAGGGGGTCAAGCTATTTTCCAAGGCACCTGAAGGCCAGACAAGGAACAATGGATGGAAGCTGACCAAGGAGAGAGATTCAACCTGGAAATAAGGAGAAACTTTCCGACAGTGAGAACAATCAACCCATGGAACAGAAGTTGCCCTCAGAAATTGCGGGAGCTTCATCACTGGAAGCTTTCAAGAAGAGACTGGACTGCCACCTGTCAGGAATGGGCGGGGGGTTGGATTAGATGACCTACAAGGTCCCTTCCAACTCTGTTAATCTGTAACACCCCCCCCCCCACAATTCTTCTCTTTGATAGGCTAGATTTACTAAGTTCCCCCAACTGATCATCATATGATGTAGCCTCCAGATCCTTCCTCATATTTACAAATATAAGCGTCTATGGAGGCTCTCAATTATCCAGGTCACGGTTGTCCCAAAAGTGCTTTTCAAAAGGTACCTGGACTTTCTTATTTTTTTAAAAAAAAAAACACTTTATGTCTTGGACAACCCCTTTGTCTGATACGATATAAGGTTTCCCACTTCAACAGAGGGTTAGACTAGAAGACCTTGGAGCTCCCTTCCAGCCCTGTGAGGTTCTACACCTTCTGCTTTTTCCTTCCCTAAACTCTCTTATTCTCAACCATGAAGCTTCTCCAGCTCAGCTCTTCCTTGCTAAACCCAAGAAAGACAATTGCAGAACTGAAGAAGAAGAAGAAGAAGCTTCCGGAATGAGAAGCCAAACATTTTTCTAAGAAAAACAACAAGAAGGAAGTCCATTTTCCCTTTTGGAAAAAAAAAACATCTTTGGGATTCAATGATACAACTTAGGTCAAGGGTCCCCAAACTTGGCCACTTGAAGACTTGTGGACTTCAACTCCCAGAATTCATAGCTGGCTGGAGAATTCTGGGAGTTGAAGTCCACAAGTCTTCAAGTGGCCAAGTTTGGAGACCTCGGACTATGGATAATGAAAGCATGCATCCTTGGACAGCCATTTGTCCAGATTTGTCCAGGGTCCTCTGTTTGAGAAGAGGGTTGGACTAGAAGACCTCCAAGGTCCCTTCCAACTCTGTTATTGCTCTACCACCTTTGAATGGGGGGGGGGGATTACCTTTCAGGCCACCTGTGTGCCTCATTGACAGAGCTACCCCTCCCTGCTGGGAATTAAAATTTTGGTGAACCTACCGACAAGGAAAGGACAAGGAGAAGGAAGAGAAGTCCATGGAATTCTTCTTCAAGAAATAAGAAGTTGACTGGAAAGATAAACGCAAACACCTGAGATATTTATGCCTTACCTGTCGGATTTCTGCATCAGGCATGGACCTCTTTCCTCCTCGGGGGCAGTTCTGGATGTAGCAGGCTGAAGAGAAGGTGAGAAGACAGAAGAGAAACGCCGAAAGGATCCCAGCAGGCATCTTGAGAAGGTTGGCAAAACAACGGCTCCTGCTTCTCCTGCCTTCTGGCTTGTTTGTGTCTGATTCCTGGGCTGCATCCCCGGCCTATTTATATTGTTTGCATCCATTGTTTGGAAGCCCCGTAACGCTGTGCCCCCAACATTGTTACAAGTGGGAGGGGGGGGCCTCTGCCCCCTCCCTCCATAGACCTCCCACCCAAAAAGCCAACCTCCGACCAACAGCCGTAATTGAGCCATTCAGTGCCGAGAGCTGTTCTTTTCTCCCCAAGCTGCCGCTTTTATTGCCGGCCAATTATTTTTAATCAGGGCATCATCAAAACGGTGAGTCGGTTTGGCCTGCAGGGACGTTGTCGGCTGGAGGCAGCGAGCATAAAATCAGGATGGTTTTGCCTCTGTCCAAAATCTTTTTCTTTTTCTTTCTTTTGCTTTTCTTTTTCTTTTCTTTTTTTTGGGTGAGGGAGCAGGGATGTTGTGTTTTAGGGCGGAAACCTTCACAAACATGGCCAGGATAGCTGCGAAAGGCATCAAAAAACCCCTGTGCCCCTTTTAAGAGCCTCTGCCACCCTTTGAAGGGAACATCTGGCCCGGACCTTTCTAAAAGTCCTGGCATAAGTTGGATGTTCTGAAAAGCTCCTTTGACTTAAAGCTGACTCCATCTATCTCCCACCTTCGTTTGTTTGTTTGTCATCCTATTTCTGAAATGTAAAGGCACACCTCCCTTAGAGGTTCCTTTCTCCTCTATGGTTATGCAACCTCTCCATGCTTCTAAGATTCTAATAGGGTTAGGGTCTCTTCTCTTCCCCTCTTCCCTTCCCCAATTCCATTCCATTTGTGTTTTCTATTCTATTTTCTCTTCTTTTCTATTTCCTCTTCTCTTCTTGTCTTCTCTTCTCCTCTTCTTTTCCTTTCCCCTCCCTTCTCTCTTCCTTTTATTTTTTCTTCCTCCTTTAATCTTTCCTTTTAGTTATTTTCCTTTCATTCCCTTCCCTTCTTCAGACACGACGTCCCTTCCCCCTTTCCCTTCCTCTTTCCTTTCCCCTCCTCTCCTCCATTCCATTCTTGTTTTCCATTCTCTCTCCTCTCCTCTCCTCTCCTCTCCTCTATCCCATCCCATCCCAACCATCATCTATCTATTTCTCCCTTCCATCTTCTCTTCTCTTCTCTTCTCTTCTCTTCTCTTCTCTTCTCTTCTCTTCTCTTCTCTTCTCTCTCTCTTCTCTTCTCTTCTCTCCTCTCCTCTCCTCTCCTCTCCTCTCCTCTCCTCTCCTCTCCTCTATCCCATCCCATCCCAACCATCATCTATCTATTTCTCCCTTCCATCTTCTCTTCTCTTCTCTTCTCTTCTCTTCTCTTCTCTTCTCTTCTCTTCTCTTCTCTTCTCTTCTCTTCTCTTCTCTTCTCTTCTCTTCTCTCTTCCTCTCCTCAGCTCTTCTTCTCTCCTCTACTCCCTTCCCTTCCCTTCCCTTCCATCCCATCGCATTCCATTCTTGTTTTCCATTCTCTCCTCTCCTCTCTTCCATTCCATTCCTCTTTTATATTCTTTTTCTATTTTCCTCTCCCCTCCCCTTCCCCTCCCCTCCCCTCCCACTTGTGACTCTATGACCATAACTTTGTTGCATGTATCCTTACGATTTATATGGACTGTTTCCTAGTATGATTCGATGGCTTATTGTGCCCTATGACACTCATTAAGTGTTGCATCTGATGATTCTTGGCTCTTGACTGATGTATCTTCTCTTTTATGTCCACTGAGAGCATTTGCACCAAAGACAAATTCCTTATGTGTCCAATCACACTTGGCCAATAAAAGAATTCTATTCTATTCTATTCTATTCTATTCTATTCTATTCTATTCTATTCTATTCTATTCTATTCTATTCCATTCCATTCCATATTCTATTCTATTCTATTCTATTCTATTCTATTCTATTCTATTCTATTCTATTCTATCCTATCCTATTCTATTCTTTTCTATTCTATTCTATTCTATTCTATTCTATCCCTTTTTCCATAGCTGCCCAGGACAAACAAGTGATTCCCTTCAACCTTTCTGGTGAGCTCCTGATTCAACAGTCTTGTGCAAACCCAAACAGGTCAACCTGAGCTATCGTGTGAACCCCGTCGGTGACACCCGCAACCCGTCTTTCGTGTCCAGGCCAAAAAGATGGGGAGGAGGCCTGTTGGGGGCTTGGGGGGAGTTCCTGGCAATATTTCAAGCCTTCATCCTCCGCTCTTGACTTCAGCCAAATAGCTGCAGAGACCTTCTGCCAGGCTACAGATGGAAATTCCTATGATTCAGCATCACAAGGACCGTGGGACGCTTTGGCCGCAGCCAGAGATCATTCCACCGCGCCCATTCCCATCTGTGTAGGACAAGGGACTTCCAGAAGGGGCTTTGGAGGAAGAATTCCTCCCCTTTTTTCCCCCTCTGTACTTTTGGTTCTGGAAAAACACAGTGATCCAGAAGAGTCCACCTTCACTACTTCCCGGCTTTAAAAATATAAAACTGCTTCTTCTGTGCCAGCCCCGTTGGGTTTCGCCTTGCCAGATAAAAGGGATCGGCTGAAAGAAACGGAGATCCAGGAATGGTGGGGTGAAGCAGGGGCTTGCTTTGGGTTCACGAGGAAGATATTCAGAAATGCAATATCTTCACCCCTGCTCCCTTCTAACACTGATGATGTTCCCTAGTTGGGTAATAAAATGTCTGCAAGAAAACAACCAAGCTCAGAGAGCACCAAGGACCCCACAGTCATTCTCTTCCTCCTTCTCCCCGTCCTCCTCTTCCTCCCCCTCCTCCTCCCCTCCTCCTCCTCCTCTCCTCCTCCACCTCCACCTCCTCCTCCTTTCTGCAAACCCCACTCCCATCTAGCACTCATGATGTTCCCTAGTTGGGTCGTGAAACGTCTGTAAGAAAACAACCAATCTCAGGGAACACAGAGGACCTCACAGTCTTTCCTCCCCCCCTCCTCTTCCTCCTCCTCCTCCTCTTCCTCCTCCACCTCCACCTCCTCCTCCTTTCTGCAAACCCCACTCCCATCTAGCACTGATGATGTTCCCTAGTTGGGTCATGAAAGATCTGCAAGAAAACAACCAATCTCAGGGAACACCAAGGAGACCACATAAGCCCATGAGTTCTGCTAGATTTCTTCTAATACAAATGCACAGCCACACAAAAAACAGAATAACAGAGTTGGGAGGGACCTAAAAGATCTTCTAGTCTAGTCCAAACCTCCTACTCAGGCAGGAATCCCTATATCATTTCATATAAACTGCTTTCCAATCTCTTCTTAAAAACATCCAGTGTTGGAGTGTCCACAACTTCTGGAGGCGAGCGGTTCCACTGGTTAATTATTCTCACTATTGGGAAATTTCTCCTTCATTCTAGGTTGCTTCTCTCCTTGATTATTTTACAGCCATTGTTTCTTGTCCTAGCCTTCTGGTGCTTTGGAAAATAAATTGACACACCCCCCCACTTCTTTGGGGAAAACCCCTAAATCAGGGGTTCCCAACCTGAGGTGCTCGCGCCTCCTCGGGGTGCGAGACGATATTCCAGGGGGTGCGAGAAAAGTCCAGGTAAATAATAGGATATTGGCTATACGTTGGCATTTTTATTTATTATGCAGTGGATTAACTTTTAGAGTTAAGTATCGTTATTTAGTGGCCGTCACATACATAGCTGAAAAGATTCAATCCTACCATATATTTAACATGTTCAGTAGTTCCTAAAGTCTAAATTTTAGGGGGTGCGAGGTTTGAGTGAAATTTCTTTAGGGGTGCAGGATGAAAAAAAGGTTGGGAACCACTGCCCTAAATATGCTGTCACATACTGTCACATCTCCCCTAGTCCTAATTTTCACTGGACTGAACATCTCCAATTTTTGTAACCACGGTTACGAGGGTCGGGTACCATTGATCAGAGATGCTTTGGAGATGGACTCCATTGCTGATCCGCAGACTTGATGGCCGGGGGAACTTTTCCTAACTTTAGTTTCCGGGGGAAAATAACAGAGTCGGCTTAGGGTTGCTTTCAAGTCGATTCTCTTCTTGTATTTACCCCTCCCGCCTACACCCCCTCCTCACTCCTCACTCCACCCCGGTTCTCTGCCACGGAGCTCAACCCTCCCTGCAGTGCAGGTCCCCAAGGAATGACGCGGCCGTCCGGATGGCAGCAAGGAACCCGCCGAGAATGTGCCCTGAATATGCAAAAAGGAATCTGGCAAAGGACAAACGCGTCAGCAAGCTCGACCCCGGAGGGCTGGCAGCCGCCCAGGATGGGCCGACGCCACAGGCTTTCTTTCTTTTAGGAGAAGCAATTCTCCAAGTGGGGTGGAGGCCCTGTGGTGGTGGTTGGAATTAATTCACAGAAAAATAGCAAATGAGAAGCGGAGAGGGGCAAATCGGAAGGGGACAATTTAGCACAGTGGTCGCCAATCAGGGGCCGGGGGGCCACTAGTGGTCCAAGAGAAAATTTGGATGGTCTACAGAGAAATGTCCCCCCCCCAAAGGATGGATATGAATTAGGATACACCCAGGGGGGTGGGGGAAAACCAGGGTCAAGGGTGACCATGAATGATGTGCCTCAGAGTCGGCTACACCCAGGCAGCGCTGGCATGTTAATTCCCAATAAATCCTTTTGAAGTTTTGGAAGTTTAGCTGGAGACTCATGATTTAATTGGGGATAACTTCCAGAATCCTAGGACTAAGATTTCTGGAAGTTGGTTCAAAGCATTACAGATTTGATTGAAATATAAGCTGCTGCTGCTTCTTCCATATCCATCGTTTGATGTTGATGGTCATGTTGACGATCCTAATTTTATCAACCGCCACCGATGCTTGTGTGTTTTTAGGAGGTGGGGAATTTTGGTGGGTGATGAGGTGTTTGTGGATTGTCGTGTGTGTGTGTGCGTGTTGGGTCTGGTCTCCAGGTGTTATGTGAATTTTGTTGTATGATTAAGAAAATAATGGAATGCGCAGAAAAGAGAGAGATTAACATTAGCCATTAGAGAGCAAGAAGAAAAAGAGCATTATAAGATATGGGATTTATTCTACCAATGGTTAAATAAAAAAGTAGGAAATTGAAGTATGATATGATAGTAATGATATGTTATAATTGAGTAGTTCAGAATAAATTATAATACGAATAAAATTAGTAAGAATTGAGATTTGCTCAAAAGGATAATATGGAACTGAAATTAAAGTCTCATAATGGTGTAATAATAATACAATTTTATACAATGGTACAAATGGTTGAATAAAAAGGAAGTAAAGATGTCTACTGAAAATGATTAAAGAAACGCCAAGGGAAAATGGGAATAAGGATAAATGTATGTATGGCTATGTATATATGTAAAGTAATATAAATAAGTACATCTTGTATTATAATGTAATAATAACATAAATAAGTAAGGATTTAGGAAATAAGTTACAGATGTATATGTAGCAAATGGCCTTGACACTATTATGAAAATGCTGCAAAATGTGAGAACATGTTTCTCTTTTTTAAAATATTTTTTTGAAATTTTGAATAAACAAAATAAAATCATCATAATGCCATTTGATTCGGAAATTCAATTAATGCAATATGAATGTAAACTTAAGAAAGATAAAATCGATACCGTGCACAAGACATATGTACCAACCGACACACAGTATAACTGAAAGGTTTTTTTGTTGTTTTATGTTTTATGTCTTATGTTTACATTTGTTGTCAAAAAATTAAAAACTTTTTTATTTAAAAAAAAAGAATTTCATTGTATGTATACTGTGTATATATGTACAATGACAACGAAGAATTGAAATTCTAGCCTATCCGATCTCTCGGTTAGATCAGGTTAAAAAAAAAATTTAACTGAACCGGAGGCTGCGATGATCTTCATCTAAAATATTCCAAACCGCCCCCCTCTTGGGCTTCTCAGCGGTTTGTCAGACTGACTCAAATCTGCCAGTTGTAAAATTATGACACGGAAACAGAGAAGTTCATTATTTTTCTCAAGTGTCATTTCTAGACGGAATGGACACATTAGGAAATGAGGCCAGACTCCAGATTACTTTATCGTCAAATGAAATGATATTAGTGGCAATTATCTGGCCTTGGATGAAAACGGTGCCTTGAATCATAATGCAGCCCTAAAAAATTAAACATTTAAGCAATATTTCTTTTTTAAAAAAAAAAAGTCGACAAAGGTTAATGGAAATGTTTTTCAAGGAAGGAAAATTTGCATGCAACCTCCACGCCACACACACACACACACACACATTCACACACAACACCACAACAATCTAAAAGCAAGTGCTAAAATCAAGTCGACGCAGCAAACTCAGGGGTGCCATGTTGGAGTTTGACTCCAAGGGAGAGGAAGAACAGCCAACAGGGAGGGGAAGTGGGGCTCCGGAGGTTGTGGAGGAGGCTGGGGAAGGGCAGAGGCTGGCTGGGCAGTCAGAAGAGGACCCAGGCCCATCCCCTCTCCATCCTAGGGCACGCAGGGAGGAGAGGATAAGGGAGAGACGTGAATGGTGTGGTCTATGGGGGAGGAAAGGGCCTTGATCCCCTTCATGGGCTGCAGCTGGGAGGACTGTTTCAAAGGGCGGACATGCGTATGGGCCAGTGCTGGAAGCAAAGCATGGAAATTTCTTTAGTCTTGTCCATTCCTATCTGAGTTTGACATCCTTCCCAGTGTGTGTTCCGATATCTGTGGACGTCTTCAAGCCCTTATCTTGCCTGGTTCCCTTAATTGCGTCAGTGTGGTTTGTGTTGTTTTTACTCTTTATAATTTATAGGCACTTTAGTTTAAATGGCGTTTCCTCCTTTTTGTAACTGCTTGTGGGGGAGTTTTTTGTTTCCAGTCAAGGATATTTGGAGCTTTGAAGCAAAGTGAAGGAACAAAAGGGGCTTCGCCTGTTTTTGTGACTGTGCTTATTTTATATCTCACCCTGGATCATCACAGCGGTGCCGGAGGCAAAATGAATTTAGCATAAGAAAAAAAAAGGTGAGAGGGCTAACGTCTTTAAAGGGTGTGATGAGAGGTACAGCATAGTTTTGAAGTAGCCACACACAGGCCCAGGTTATAAGTATGATTTGGCAATGTACAAATAGAATAAGTAAAAATGTCAGATATAGCTTACGCAGAAAATACTCCCACCTGTGAGCTCCTTGGTGCTCTCTGAGCTTGGTTGGGTTTTTATTTTATTTTTTTGGCAGGTGTTTCATGACCCAACTAGGTAACATCATCAGTGCTAGAATGGAATGAGATGTTTGAGGAGGAAGAGGACTCTTGGTGGAGGTGTTTCATTAGCCAACTAAGTAACATCAGAGGGGGAGGGAGGAGGAGGAGGGAGGAGGTGGAGGAGAAAGAAGAAGAAGAAGAAGAAGAAGAAGAAGAAGAAGAAGAAGAAGAAGAAGAAGAAGAGGAGGAGGAGGAGGAGGAGGAGGAGGAGGAGGAGGAGGAGGAGGAGGAGGAGGAGGAGGAGGAGGAGGAGGAGGAGGAGGAGGAGAACAGTGGGGTCCTCGGTGCTCTCTGAACTTGACTGTTTTCTTGCAGACGTTTATTGACCCAATTAGGTAACGTCATCAGTGCTAGAAGGGAGTGTGGTTTGCAGGGAGGAGGTGGTGATGGTGGTGGAGGAGGAGGATGAAGAGCTTAGAGAAGCTGCATGGCTCAAGATTTGCCCTTGACTGGTCTTTTAGTCCTTGACCTATAACCCAGAGGTGGCATATTCAGCAGGTTCTGACCAGTTCTGGAGAACCGGTAGCATAACTTTTGAGTAGTTTGGGAGAATCATCAAATCCCACCTCTGACTGGAGATTTTACAGGATCCTTCTCCTGCCACGCCCACCAAGCCACGCCCACAGAACCGGTGGTAAAAAATATTTGAATCCCACCATAATTGAACCCACAATTTCAGACCCAAGTCGTGCTGGTCATAAAATGGATCGCCACATAACTGTGCCCAATTTCAGGCCTTTTTGGGATGGTTGGTAATCGAATGCTGTGAGTTGTTACCAGGGTTGCTAAATGGTTGCTAAAGACCCAAACTGCACTTATGTGACTGTGTGTGCGTGTGTGTGTGTGTCACATGCAAGCTGGGGAATTCTGGGAGTTGAAGTCCACACGTCTTAAAGTTGCCAAGGTTGGGAACTCCTCGTCTACTCTAGGCCCCGTTTTGCAATTTAGCGATTTTAAAGTTGTGCCGACTTCCAACTGTGGTGGTTCGCCAGCAGCAGGTGCAAATGGCTGAGGTCTCAAGAGAGCGACGACTCGGATGAGGGGCCTGCATGTGACGCAGGGATGGGGCCAGGACCATCAGGGAGTGGAGTGCTGCCTTCGGAGATTGTGGAGGCTGGCAGCAGTGAGGAAGAGGCCCCCGAGGAGCCTGTGCCCAGTGCGCGTGCGTGCAGGGCTGCTCGAAGGAAAGAGCAGCTGCGGCAGCACGGGCAACTCGGGAGTAAGGCTGCAAGGTAATTGCCCCTCCCGTAAGAGATAAAAGCCCCCGGAGAAACTGGAGTTCTTTGCAGGAAGCAAAGACGTTTTTGCACTCAAGCCTTGTGGACTTTCAGAATATCTTGGTTGGTGTTTGGAGACTCTTTGTGTTTGGAATATTTCTTGGTAACTTTATCTCGTATTCTTGGCAGCCTTGCACCCTCTTGGCAAGGTTCCTTCTTATCAGAGACAATTAGTTTGAAACAGCCTTTTCACCGGGAAGGACCGGAATTCGTAAAGAATCCTTACAAGGTTTTGCTTTTATCTCTGTTTGCTGTTTGTTTCTTGGAACAAGGTTTGGGTCAGAATACCATCTTACATTTTTTTTTAATGTTGCGCCAGCTTTCACCAGCGACAGAGCAATACAATGGCTGGTTAAATCCCCTGTGATTTCAGACCATAATTTATTTATTTTTATTAAGGCTTAAAATGTCAGCTGTTAAGATGCCTTGACCACCGCACCCCTGGCTGCACAACTCCTCCTGGTTATCTGACTGTGTTGCCTTTGTGCCACACCCGTTTGGGTCATCACAGCCAAAGACCAGAACTTAAGTTACACACGCTTTATGTAGAAATGAACTGTTTTCGGAGACAGAGAGAGAGAGAGAGAAAGAAAAAGAAAATTAGATAAGCATATGGCTTTATTATCCTTTTGATTCCTCCAGCTTTAAAATGCTACTGTCCTTCTATACAGTCTGTACACAACCTCCCCGGGTTCCTTTGTCTTTTAGTACAGCACGTGTAGGATTGTTGTCACTGTGCGACTCGGCGGTGGCCATGGCGGAAGGGAAGGGGGTGGGTGGGCAGAGGGAACAGTCCTGCCTCTTGGCTACCGCTATGAGGCCTGCCACAGGGCCACCTCTCCCCCCTCCGAAGAGCGCGTTGTCCTCCCCCCCGTTTCTTCTCCCCCCCCCCCCAATTCTCCCTCTCAAAAGTGGACCCTCGAAACGTCGTGGGTGGCGAACAGCCTCTTGCAATTCATGCACAGGACGGAGGGCGATTTTGGTTGGTCAGCCAAACAAGCGCGACACACCAGATGCCGGCACGGGAGCTGGTAGACGGCCTCGGTCTTGAAGTAGGGAGAAAAGGCGCGGGAACAAGAAGAGCATCCCTGGGGGGCGGGGTTCCTGTCGTGCTCTGCGGGGGGAAAAAAGAGAACATGTGTTGACCCAAAGGGGCGTGACACAAAAATAAGCAAGTCACAAAAATCGAATGAATTCCCTTCAATGCCTCCAACTTGGCCCCCAATGTCTAATTATCCTCGGCTGGAGATCAAACTCTTAAAGAAAACAGTCTACGGAGAGAGTAAATGCAGTCCGAACCTAAATTAAAGTTAATTAGAAATATTAAAAAAAAAAAACCAACGCAAACCACACTGAAGGAATTAATACGGCAGGCCAGGATGATAAATTGCGGACTTCTACCAGATAATGCAGCAACCACAGTTGGGAGGAAGCCATAACCCAGATAAGCCTCGACCAAGATAACGCACGCTTTGCTTCCAGCAACTTTGCCATGCGCCGTTTTTTCCTTATAAACAGTCCTCACAGCTGCAGCCCATGAAGGGGATCAGGGCCCTTTCCTCCCCCGTAGACCACGCCATTCACATTTCTCCCTTCTCCGCTCCTCCCTGCGTGCCCTAGGATGAAGAGGGGGCGGGCCTAGGTCTTCCTCTGAATGCCCAGCCGGCCTGTGCCCTTCCCCAGCCTCCTCCACAACCACCGGAGCCACACTCCCACTCCCTGTCGGTTGTTCCACCTCTCCCTCGGGACCAGATTCCAACAGGGGCGTGACAGAACGACATGCAAAAAGTGAAAAGGGGGACTGTGGAGGCACGACCACAATTGATGCGAGGGTCGTCTTTTGGGTTTGGGGGTGTGGGCTGGAGTGGAGACAGCTATGCTCAACTAGGCAATAGGTCAATGTGTCTAATCAGATCCCTGTTTATTTGTGTTGCCACAGGGGTGGGATTCTTCCGGTTCGGATGAACCAGATGTTAAAAGATACAGCTGGTTCACAGAACCGGTATTTCAACTGACCGGTTGGCCCCTCCCACCTCGCCCCTCCTCCCCCGAGCAGTCTCCACATAGCCCATTTTCCATGCAGGTAAGTGCAAGGTTCGTGCAGGGGCTCTGGGAGGGGGGGAAAATGGGCCTTCCGGAAGTCCGTAAACAGGCCTGTTTGTGGACCTCCAGAGCCCAGGGGAGGCTGTTTTCACCCTCACAGATGTCCTGGGGGAGGACTCTGGACCCTCTCATGCCTAAGGCAGGACTAGAACTCACAGTGTCCTGGTTGACTGGCCCAAGGGCACCCCCCTGGCTTTGATGCCTAAAGCGGGACTAGAACTCACAGTCTCCTTTTATAAGCCATTTTCAAGTTTTTGTCTTTGATTCGGATACTATCCCGAGTCTCTCTTTGTGAGAGATAGAGGGGCGGGGTCTCCAAATGTGATAAAAATACATAAATAAAAATTCAACCAAGTATAGAGAAGCCAGCTGTTCCGTTAGCCCTTTCTTTCTCGTGGGCGAGAGACTCAAATTCCCAAGGACTCTGACAGGCAGGAAATCGCTCCCGGCAAAGAAGGGCAAAGAGGTTGAGTTGGCCAACTTTTTCCTGGATTTACCGTAAGCTCCGCCAGCCCCGCAGACATCGCTGGAGCTGCTGCTGCTGCTGCTGCTGTGCCCGTGCTGCCCACCTTTAGCCAAACTCGCGGTGAACGGCATCGTGCTAAGTGCGGAGTTCAAGGCGCTGTCCAAACTTTCGGACAGCCTCTGTTCATGCGTCACCGCTTCTGTGAAGAGAGGGAAAAAAGATCTAGAGAGCGGCATCATGGAAGAGTCAAAGAGAGCATCCTCCCCGGCGAATCACGCTACAGATAGGTGCTTATTTGCCTATCCAATATGGAGAGAGATGCCTAGTGGCACACAACAAGCGGGTGAGAAATAGCACATAAAACAAAATTGACTTTGGGCCAATCACCAGGAGACGGAGAATTCTAGTCCCACCTTAGGCACAAAAGTCAGCTGAGTGACTTTGGGCCAATCACTAGGAAAGAGTGAGTTCTAGTCCCGCCTTTGACATGAAAGTCAGTTGGGTGACTTTGGGCCAATCAGCAGGAGACGGAGAGTTCTAGTCCCACCCTACGCATGAAAACCAGCTGGGTGACTTTGGGCCAATCACCAGGAGGTGGTGAGTTCTAGTCCCACCTTAGGCACGAAAGCCAGCTGGGTGACTTTGGGCCAATCACCAGGAGACGGTGAGTTCTAGTCCCGCTTTTAGCTATGAAAGCCAGCTGGGTGGCTTTGGGCCAATCACCAGGTGACAGCGAGTTCTAGTCCTGCCTTAGGAATGAAAACCGGCTGGGTGACTTTGGGCCAATCACCAGGAGACAGAGAGTTCTAGTCCCGCCCCTGCATGAAAACCAGCTGGGTGACTTTGGGCCAATCACCAGGAGACGGTGAGTTCTAGTCCCGCTTTAGCTATGAAAGCCAGCTGGGTGACTTTGGGCCAATCACCAGGTGACAGCGAGTTCTAGTCCTGCCTTAGGAATGAAAACCGGCTGGGTGACTTTGGGCCAATCACTAGGAGACGGTGAGTTCTAGTCCCGCCTTAGGGACTAGACTTACAAAAGACTCACAAACTTCTGACACCAACAGCTTAAGCGATTTCAGAATATTAAACCAATACTCAGATAAACATTTCTCCCCACAGGATGGTTTCAACCAGCATCACCCCCTTCAAGTTTACAAACCGGAAGGCTCAGGATACCTGTGGAGCAATCCATCTGCGACGAGTTCAAATCCCATTCCATTTTCACCCTCTTCGCGTGGAACCCCAAACTAGACGCCACGGCGAAGTCCACCGCCGCACAGTGGCTGCCCTCCGGGACTCCCTCCTGGTTCTGGTCCACCAGATCGATCTTCCGTTTGAGCGATGACATGGCGAGGGACGACGCCACCACCGTCCCCGAAGCCCGGCTCCGGCCCAGCAGGTTGACGCCGGGGATGTCGTGCTGGAGGAGGAAGTGGTCGATCCTCGCCTTGAGCGACGGGTGGGGAAGGGGCTGCGTGTGCGGGCTGAACGCCACCCCTGTGAAAGGATCGCTGGGCACACGCCCCCAGGTCGCCTCGCTCCGGTTGCACTTCTCCAGGGTTCCTCGGTCGATCACTTTCCCGGAGGGCAGCAGCATGGGCAGGGTCATGATCTCCAGGGTGATGGGGTCCAGGAATTCTTCCGGGATGTCCTGGAGAACCTCCACCAGGTTCTGTTCCCGGGAGTCGGGCCCCGTGTCACTCTCCATTGGCAGAGGAAGGGCGGGGAGTTGACTGTCCGAGGCATCCAACGAGGACTTGGTGGCGACCCGGAGGACATCGTCCACCACGTCATGAGAGCACGACTTGGACGGTTGGCCCCAGACCTCGACTCTCTTGATGGAAGGCAGCCCGCTGCCCGCCACATAAGCAATGCAGATTTTCAGCCAGGTGACACTACTTAAGGAAGCCGGGCCTTTATTCCATAAGTCCAAAGAGGCGGAGCCGGGAAAGGAGAGGAGAGGGTCGGCTTGGTGATGGAAGGGAGGCCTGGGCCGGAAGCCACGATGGCCAAAGGTCACTTTGCTTTGATTCTTTAAGACGGCTTTGCCCACCAGGGTGAAGGTCTCCTTGTCCGACGCCGGAGGCTGGCCGGACGGAGCGGAGAAAAGGGGCTCTGGGCTATTCCAATAGGCCTTATTGGAGGAGGTAGCGGTATAAATATCCAAGCCGGTGATGTTGTGGCACGAGCCGGACGAAGTATCGATGTTAATCCGGCAGATTTCCACATTGAAGGGGAAGGAAATGGTCACCTGCACCGGCGGCTTGATGAAGTATTCGCAGCGGAAGCCACGGTGTCGCTTGACGGGGTCTTCGGAGATGAGGTTTTCCACTTCATAGCCGTCGGCGGAAATCTACAATGCGGGATAAAAGTCAGGGACGGGGAAACCCAGGCGGTCCTCGAATTACAACTGAAAGTGGAAGAGGGCATCACCAGGTATGTTTATAACCGTGATGGCGAACCTATGGCACGCTTGCCATAGGTGACCTGCAGAACCATTGGTAGGGGCACACGAGCTACAGCCAAAGTTACCTGCACTGCGCATGCGTGCGCCTCCCAGCTGATTTTCAGCCCGTTTGAGGCGTTTTGCCCTCCCGGAGGCTCGAGGGAAGCCTCTGGAGGCTGAAAAATGGGCCTTCCGGAAGTACCAGAAGTGCCAAAACGGGCCTGTTTTCAGCCTCCAGTCGCTCCAGAGGCTACCCTTGAGCCTCCGGGAGGGCGAAAATGGTCTCATGCGGGCCAAAAATCAGCTGGGAGGTGCACGCATGCCCAGTGCAGGTAAGGCGGCGGGGCAGGGGAGTTGCACACGCATACACAGGGGAGCGGGGCGCAGTGCGCGTGTTTTCGCACCACCACAACAAAGAGGTTTCTCATCATTGGCTTATAATATCATTGGCATTAAAATGGAACATTTGAAATACTGAATAACTACTCTTAAAAAAGCACGCTGATTCATATTAGGATTATGTAAGTTTGATTAATTAATAGAACAACTATTATGATTACCGTTATTGATGTCTGTATCAAAATGAATTATACCCAGAGGCCATGCTGTTCGTGTACTGATATTAATCTCTCTCTATAAAAGCAAAATAGCCCTCACGCATCATCACAAAATCTCCAGAACCATAAAGCCTATGAAGGACATGTTATTTGTCTTTACGTTTGAGATGTTTCCCCCCCACCCCCCATGAGGTGCCGCCTTGACGTGGTGGTGGGGGGCTTAACTGCTCCAATGAAGCCGAGAGCTGTGCTGGCGGTAGTGCAAACTATCAGCACGTCCAACCATGACAGAAAGGTCTCGGCTGAGGAGCAATGAATCTTGGTGAAACACAACCGAACGAAGCCTACACCGGCTCGGTCGTCGCCCAGGGTTAACAAGGACCACGTCGGGTGTTAGGGAACCTGGGCATCCGTCGACAAGTGGGCTACGGGCCACG